>NC_025998.2:119895557-120098057 GCF_000442705.2 Elaeis guineensis | reverse complement strand
TCCCACCAGAGACATCTTCTCCAATGATGGTCCCCAACCAGTTATAGAGAATAATCAAGAATCATAACCTGTCTTCCAAACAAGCTCAAACAATCAGATGATTGAACCAGATTCAAGCAATCAATCTGATTTAATTTTGAATCCACTCTCAGGGCATGAGGGGCTCGAGAAAAGTGACAAATAGACTAACTAGATCTCTTTTTTTTTGTAATCAAGTAGGCCGAAGCTATATTAGATACAAAAATTTATAATATAGCATGAAAAGCTATAGAGAGGGAATTTATAATAGGAAAGCAATATAGAGTAATGCTCAGGTGATACATAAACATAAACAAGGTATAGTGAGTAAGAAATCAAACTGGTTGCTAGAACTGAGGTTATATTATGCCTATTAAAGGAAAGAGTACAAAGGATGACATGCATAGAGCCCAAGCCATAGAATATGGTCAAGAGAAGTGGCCTCCCTGTAAACTATTTTGTAGTCTCAAAGTCTCCCTAGGATGAGTAGGAGAAGCATTATACTGAAATTGCAAATTGCAGCGAGGAGGTTTCAAAGAGGATGTTCTAAAACCTTATGAGTAGGTGAATAGAGCCTTTTTTTGACCTATGCAGATCTATGTTGAGATAGAAGTAGCCGCCCAAAATATCAGATGAATGAAGGGCCTAGCAGTGGGATAATATAGTTCCCCTTGAATTATACAAGTAACAAGTTGGAGCTGATTTGAATTTGAAGACTACCCCACGAGCCAAAAGTAAAGAGCAGGGAGTGAAACATCTAGAGCATTAGCGAAATTGAGAGTTGGGAAGATCCAGGAATAGTCAACCATCCGCTCTCTATATAACCAAGAAGGAGCTATAAAATGAAGTGCCCATATGAAGTCTCCTTTCAAGTTGAATTAGGGCTCTGAAACAACTTCATAAACAAGAAAATGACTCTGCAAATATGGACAAAGGCAAATTTCCTCATGGTTCTTTAGTCTAAGTACAGAAAAGCATCAAGAATAATATAGATGCCCATATAGATGCTTGTGAATTTCTCCATCACAATATATATAGCCATATCCAAGAACAATATACTACACAGAAAGATTGTCAACAATAATATACAACCAATGCTAGGCAGAGAGTACCAGCTCCCAAAAGCTTTGCCAAAAAGGCAAGAAATCTTTGCAAGAATGAAGGGTGGCAAACTCCACAAATAAAGCCAATAGATGAATTAGACCACACGAGAAGCCAGAATAATAACAAGCATTAAAAGGAATCAAAAGCATAGAAAAACTACAAACAATTTTAGCCATCCCTGACAGTTCCTTAATGTCACAAAGGAGATTAAGTGATTTTGGTGTAAGATCCATAACGAGCATCATTTTGAAGGATAGTTGCAAATAAAGGATCGAGAGCATCATCAATCCTCCGCATCACATCTTCATGCAGAGCACAGTTAGCCATGTAATCCGGTACTTGGTTGGCCTCATGATAAATGTGAAAGATGTGGCACACAAACATCGAAGCCTTCCAAGCACCAATATCTCATAGAATAGGATTGCATTTTATTCTAGAAGAATTGGTAGGACCCTCGAACCAATTACTTGTAGGGTGGATGTCTGGCCAGGACACTACCTCCTAGGATCTTTTCGGTACTGCACGATACAGCAAGAAGAAAGAAAAAAATAAAACAAAACAATCAAAATACGTGGATCAGCCACAAAGGGACTCGCTTCCACGAGACATGTAAACTTCACTAAAAAAAAAAAATTTACAAGAGAAGATCTTACCCTCAACCCTCGTACACCCAATTTTTCTCTCACTAAAAGTTCCCCTCACAAAAGCTCTCTCTCTTGGAAGAGCCCCCTTAACCCCTAAAATGACCGGCGTCCGCTGTCCAGGAGCCTCCTGCTCCTTCTCTCTCAGCGGCCTTGCACTCCTTTCTCTCTTCACGGGATCTTTGATATCCGTGTGAAGCCTTCAACGCTCGCGTCCATGAGAAACCAGGCCACTCCATCCTCTGTTCCTGTATATAGGCCCTTTTAAAGGGCTTAAACATCAGCTAGAGAGGGATTAGGAGTCCTAAACAAAGCCAAATAACCTTCCCATCCGTTGGATCAAGACCGCAGGCTACCCATGCCCTCTGATCGCGCGTCAGTCTATGGAATAATATCGTGGATCGCGCGAAATGCATGGAAAATGCCCATGCGATCCACAAACCCGACCGTAGACCGTCCGGTCCATGGTGGACCGAGGTATAGGCCCCACGTGCAGCGCCTGGACCTGGTTCGGCCCGTGCGCACGGGCCTGGGCCGTGCCCGCACCGGGTGCCTGGGCCCGGGCCGCTCCCCGCACGCCCGCGCGTGGGTTGGGCCGCGTACCTGCTTGGGCCGCGCACCTGGGCCGCGCGTCCCGCGGGTTGGCCCCACCTGGGCCGCGCTCTGCCTCCTGCGGCCGCATCGCCGCCACTCCGTCAGCCCACCGCCGCCTCAGATCTCGTGCAAGCTTCAAAAGCTCGTATCTCCTCCATCCGAGCTCAGTTTGGGGTGATCTTGATCTCGTTGGACTCTATTTTTTGCCGCGGACCTCGTTGTGGGCTCAATGTAGATCGAATCTCAAAGCATCAAATTCTAACAATCTCCATCTCGACTCGATATTCGGTCTCCTCCTAACTCTGAGAGCTTCTAGATCTCCTCGCCCCCATACCGTGGGGCAATCGCCTGCTGATCATGGATGGAAAAACATGAGAGTTGAGCCAGGCCGCTCGATCCCATCTCTGTCGTATGCTGTGCTCCTTTTGACCTGAGACCTACTCGGGGCATCATCCTGCGGCAATAGGAATCTCACCTTGCGACGTCGCCTCTCGTCCTCCCGAGTTTCCTATCTCGTGCCTAACTACCTTCACCTGGAGCTCCACCTCGCTCTAGGCTCCACCTGGCTCCCGAAGCTCCACCTCGCACTGGGCTCCCTACTAGATAATAATGTCCTCTGCTCCCCTTCTTCCCCTCCAGCACAATCCTATCGCCGTGTAACACCCTCAGGATTCCTCCACCAACTACCGTCCTGTAGCCTCTCGAATCCAATCTGCTAAGTGAAATAAGATTCCATCTGAAATTGGATATGTATCGGACCTCCCCCAATCTCCTCACTATACCATCATGTGTCCTCCAACTAACCGTCCCAATGCCTCTGATCGCACAACTCGATCCATCCGGCAGATATACAGTATCCTCACTGTTCTCCAAGGAGTCAAACTGCTCATCTCTGCAATATACATGATAGGGACATGCAGAATCTAATATCCACTGCTGGAAAAAAATAGATACCTCATCAGATATCTTTAGGACATATCCATCTAAATCACTGCCGACCGTTGCTACAGCAGCCACCGTCCGATTTTTGAGTTGAGGGCAATCTTTGGCTAGATGCCCCAACTCCTCACATCGGTAACATCTGATTTTGCTCAAGTCCCTCCTGGACTTGGACCATCCTCGTCGCGATCTCCTGTCGCTCCGTCTACCACCTCTTGCTCCTCCAGAAGCCACCAAAGCTGAGCTACCGCCATCTGAGCTCAAAGCTGGGTTCTTCCTCCTGAGAACTTCATTCTGAAGTATCGCCGTGGTGACCTCGTCCATCTTGATGGTGCTCTTCCTCACTAGAAGAGCAGTCACCAAGGCCTCATACGAAGGTGGAAGCGATGCTAGCAAAATCAATGCCCTGATCTTCTCCTCAACATTCTCGCTAACACTAAGGAGGTCGGTGTGGATCTTCTGGAAGTGGCTTAGATGCTCCTGCATGCTCTGTCCCTCAGTCATCCACAGCTGGTAGAACTGCCTCCAGAGGAAAAGAGTGTTGGTAAGAGACTTCGCCATGTACAACTCCTCGAGCTTCGACCACAGCACCATCGAAAAAGTCTCGCTCAGCACATGAATCACCACCTCTTCTACTAGATATATGCGGATGGTACTCACCACCTGCATTTGTAGCCGTTTCTAATCCCATACCTCCATGGTGGTAGGCTTCTCATCGCACAAGAGAGCATCGATCAACCTTTGTTGGATGAGCACGTCCTTCACCCTTACCTGCCACAAGAAAAAATTGCTCTTACCATCAAATTTGTTGATCTCCATCTTGATTGATCCTGTCTTCTCCATCCTCAGTCTTGCTCACCACCGTTGTAATCTGCATTCTTATACCACCTCACTCTGATACCACTTGTTGGGTGGATGTCTGGCCAGGACATTACCTCCCATGACCTTTTTGGTACTGCATGATGCAGCAGGAAGAAAGAAGAAACAAAATAAAACAATCAAAATACGTGGATCAGCTACAAAGGGGCTCGCTTCCACGAGGCATGCAAACTTCACTATGAAAAAAAAAAATTACAAGAGGAGATCTCATCCTCAACCCTCGTACATCCAATTTTTCTCTCACTAGAAGTTCTCCTCACAAAAGCTCTCTCTCTTGGAAGACCCCCCTTAATCCCTAAAGTGACCGACGTCTACTATCCAGGAGCCTCCTGTTCCTTCTCTCTCAACGACCTCACGCTCCTTTCTCTCTTTACGGGGTCTTTGATATCCGCACGAAGCCTTCCACGCTCGCATCCACGAGAAATCAGGCCACTCCATCCTCTGTTCCCATATACAGGCCCTTTTAAAGGGCTTAAACATCAGTTAGAGAGGGATTAAGAGTCTTAAACAAAGCCAAATAACCTTCCCAACCATTGGATCAAGACCGCAGGCTACCCACGCCCTCCGATTGCACATCGGTTCACGAAATAGTGCCATGGACCATGTGAAATGCGTGGAAAATGCCCACGTGATCCACGAATCCGGCTGTGACCGCTCGGTCCACAGTGGACTGGGGTACAGACCCCAAGCGCAGCACCTGGGCCGGCCCGCACGCGGGCCTGGGCCGCCCCCGCACCGGGCGCCTGGGCCCGGGCTGCGCCCCGCACGCCCACGCGTGGGCTGGGCCACGCGCCTGGGCCGTGCCGCATGCCTGGGCCGCGCACCCTGCATGTCGGCCCCACCTGGGCCGCAATCCGCCGCCTACAACCGCACCACCGCCGGTCCTCCACCACCTCAGATCTCGTGCAAGCTTCAAAAGCTCGTATCTCTTCCATCCGAACTCAGTTTCGGATGATCTTGGTCTTGTTGGATTCCATTTTTCTCCGTGGACCTCACTATGAGCTCAATATAGATCGAATCTCGAGACATCAAATCTTAACATTACTAATAGTGAGAGAGTCACCTTCAATCCAAATTTACTCTACTCCAAACTCTTAGATCACCACCTTTAGCCCCAGGTCAAGTAGCAGTTAGCTCAGCCAATGGTACTAAAGAAGGCATCAGGAGTTTACCACCTACTCGAATTATTTTTTCCATCTCATTATATATTACACAACCAGCTGCTGCTTGATTGCTCTTGATAGAAGCATCAAAGTTCACCTTTAGAACCCCAGAGGGAGGAGTAAGCCATTGCACTACATTAGAAGGAGAGGAATGGGTAATTGACTCAAGTCACTACCCCAGTGCCTTGACGAGGTAATAAGGGAACTCAGATGTTGTGTGGCCCCAAGTTCCATACAATTAATATAAGCCTATATAATCAAGTGACAAGGAGACTGATTAGTTTGATGAAAAATACGCTCATTGCATGCAATCTATATGAACCAAGCCAGGCTAGCAATTAAAGACTTCCAGCCCTCCTCTACCCTATCATCTAATAGATAATGAACTAGGGACTGCAGGGAGGCTGGGCAGAAATCAATATTGCTGATGTTTTTGAAAAGAGTCCAGCAGGACTTGGCAAACGAGCAGGTTACAATCACATGATCACAGTTCTCTTCTACTTGAGGACAAATGTCACAAAAGGTACCATGATTGGGGATGATACCTTTTCTATTTGGAACCAATTTACAAGTCACCCTGTTCACACCACACGCCACCAAAATAACTTGACTCGTCGGGAGGTTTTCAGGTTCCAAACCCAGCTGAAATTGAGATTATGAGGCGATTGATGTGGAAGAACATGAGTAGAGCAATCAAATAAAGAGACCTGGCTCATTTTTGAATGGTACCAAACTAATTGATCAGGCCAAGGTTCATGATATGTAGGGATTCTAAGGATCTGATTCATTATATCAGCTACAAAACAATTTCTCAACGAGTTCAGATCGTAGTCATATGAGGAGGTAAATAAAGTCAGAGACCTTCAAATCATCAATGTTAATATCGATGTTTAGAAAGGTGGGCCATCTAAGAAGAGGGATGCTAGTGATCCAAGGATCAGCAAACATATCGATACCTTGACCATCACCAATCAGCCACTGGAAATGATATTGAACTTTTTTACCGCAGGCAACAATTTTTCTCCAAATAGCAGAATAGTATCTAGGTTTGGAGTAAGAATCCTAGGACCCTCTGAAACTATATTTTGCACTTGTAGTTTGGGGCCATAAGGAAGATGGTTGTAGAATTAAGTGAATGGGAAGCTTACTTAGGTAGGCTTGGCAGTGGCAAGACTAGGAGAAAAACCCAAGGCCAACTTGGTTCTTAGGCTGACAAACCTGATCCCATGAGATAAGATGCAACCCCCCTCCGATCAAAAGGATGACCCCATATGAATGCTCGGAATTCCTTCTCAAGCTTGGAGAGAGCAATAAGAGGGATGGCAAAAAATGACATTGAGTATAAAGGTATAGAGGATAGCATAGAATGGAGCAAGGTAGTTTGCCCTACAGAGATAAAGTCCTCCAACACCAACTAGCAATTTTAGATGAAACATGCTCCATGATAAAATTGAAATTAGCAATGCCATAGAGTTTGCCAGAGATTGGAACCTCCAAATATTTCCAAACTCCACTTCATGGAGTAAATACAACAGATTACATATCTGATATTTAATGGGATGAGGTGTTGAGGGGCTGAAAATGATATGAGATTTAGAGTAGTTCACGGCTTACCTGGAAAGAGAGCAATAGGCTAATAGGATAGAATTTAAAATAATGGTTTCTCTGACCTTAGCTCTGGCAACTAACAGAGCCATCTGCAAAAAAGATATGAGAAATTGGGGGTCCCCCACTAAAATTGTATGCTTTTAGCAAATTATTTAGCACCATACACTGAAGGAGCTTGAAATAAGTTTCAGAGCATAAAATGAATAGAATGGGAGAAAGTGGGCACCCTTGTCAAAGACTTCTGGTCGACAAGAACCAAGGAGTAGGACTCCCGTTGAAGAGCAAAGCAAAATGGGAATCAAGAACACAAGTATTTACCCAGTTAAGAAATCTATAATGAATGCCATAATATTGCAGTGTTTGGAAAATAAAAGGCTAATGAAGTCTATCAAAAGCCTTCTCCATATCAAGTTTTAGCATCATTAAGCTCCTAGAGGGGGAGACTCTCTCAAGAGAGTACGTAAGTTCTTAGGCAAGAAGGATATTTTCATAAATATTCTTTCCTTGCATAAAAGCATCTTGCTTAGCCGAAATAATAGAAGGCAAAATAGGCTTTAGCCGATTGACCAATAACTTGGAAACCAGCTTATAAATAATATTGTATTAGCTAATGGGGCAAAAATCATTAACTCGTGCGGGACTTTCAACCTTTGGAATCAAAGTAATGCAAGTCCTTTTCCAAGAATTAGGAAGCATGCCATGTTGGAAGAAGTGTTTGATAGCAGTTACAACTTCCTTTTTGATTATATACCAAAATTGTTGGAAGAAGAAGCTTGGGAAACCATCTGAGCTTGGAGCTTTGTCCAGATGCATGCCCATGAGAACTTCATAAATCTCCTCCTCAGTGGCAGCTTTCATAGGGGAATCATTCTGTTCAACTGTCATTCGAGAATCAATAATGGGCCACTCAAGTTCTTGGACATTTGGATCCCTTGTCCACATAAATTGGATAACCTTCTGGTCATCAACTTGATCACCATGGGTGCCATTTAAGAAGTGGATTCTATTATCTCTCCTTCTCAGAAAAAATTTAGTGTTGGCATCTCCCTCCTTCAACCAAGTATTGCAAATTTTTTGATGCCAGAAGATCTCTTGTAAAAGTAAGCTTTTCTGATACGCCCTCAACAGGGCTAGCAAATATTTTTGATTTGAAAGTCCTCTGTTTTGTGCTTCCTCCCCTTAAAATTTGAAGATCTGATCGTACAGTGGCTGACCTTGGCAGAATAAGTGGTTCATACTTCATTTCCGTTTCTTGATGGCCTTTCTAGTATTGTTGAATAATATAATAAGTTTAATGCCCAATGAGAGATTTCCTTCATAGTGCTAAGCTTGGGCTATAACAACATGAATACTATGACAAGCAAGCCAAAACTTCTCAAGTGAAAAGGTGCATGCATCAAGTGAGATGTTTGACAATAGATTTTGGGAATAAATCTATCCACAAATTAGAGGCAAAAGCTCGATCAATCCTCTCTCAAACTCGAGCGGGGCCAAGTCGATTGTTGCACCAAGTGTAATGTGGTCCTCGATACCCCAAATCAACTAGACCAATTTGCTATAGAAAAGTTTGAAATTCATGAACATCATAATCAACATGAAAAGGTTTACCTCCCATCTTGTAATCAACATAATATGCAGTAAAAATCATCCACAAGAAGAGGAAGACCGAGAGTAAGAACAAACAAGACTTCCAATCCAACATTTTGCACCATAGGTGCTGGCATAGATAACACCCAAAACCCAAGATGGCCTACTGGGGATATTTATAATTCCAAAAGCCCCATGCCCATTGACATGAGTAAACTGAATATTTTCTAACTCTTTCTTCTAGGCTATGACCACACCCCCAAAAAGACCGGGAGATGGGATCATATACATATCCCAAGAGTCTCCCATGAACATCCAGAAGTAGAGCAAAGCTTATTTAGAAAGATGAGTTTCTAAGAAATAACAGAAATCAGGCTAATATTGCCTAATAAGAGCTTTACTATAATTAACAAAAGAAGGTTTAGCTGGCCCCCTATAATTCCAAAGGAGAACCCCCTTATAATTCCAAAGGAGAACTTTTATAGGGATAGAGAAAGTAAGCCTAACATCCTGCTCAGCCTCCATAGACTTTTTACATACTTCAAAGACGTCTGTCCCCTTGTGCTAGTACTAGAAGAAGACTCGACAAGAAAGGAAAAGGAACTGTGATGATTGGCTACCTGATCAAGCTTATGTTGGAGATGTTGGAATAGTACTTGATGAGGTGAATCTAGAGGAGCAACCACCAGAGACTTCCCTTACCCTGTGTTTGATTGGGTTCATAAGAGAGAAGATGGATGGGATTAGAATGATGGATGGTCTCCATCCATCATTTGGTTCAAAAAATTTTAGAGAGGATGGATGAAAAAGATGGATTGTTCATTTACCCGAGCCCACAAATCTGCATCCTTTTGATTTGAGAGGATGAATGGAAGATGGATGGGGTTTGCGAGGAATAAATTGTCATAATGATAAAATTATCCCTTATAAATATTTTAACTAAACCCTCATACTTTTTAATAGTCTATACCTCACATTTTCTCTTTCACCTCTTGTTTGTTGTTCTGCTTCTCCTCAACATCCTATCAATGTTCATAGGTAAGATTTTTTTTTTTTCTATTTCAATTTCAATGTGAAGCCTTCTATTATGAATAGATTTTGTTCTTTAATTTTTTTTGATCTGATATCATTTTTTATTATTTATCTATACGATGATTGTTGATGGAAAATGGAAATATAAAAAATATCATAGATGGCCTCATACTTTCTGATCAAGGATATTGGGTTTATAAAAAATATCATAGATCATCCTGTACTTTCTAATCAATGATATTTGGTTTTTTATTTTTTTTCGATAGTTGTAGGTTTCCATGGAGTATAATAGAAAAATATAGTGCGTTGGTTCCCATAGACTCAAAACAAAAAAAATAGAGGAAGCGTGTGTGGGGGGGGGGGATGGAGAAGGGGGGCCATTGGTTCCTATAGGCTCAAAACAAAAAAAATGGGGGGGAGGGGGGGGGGGTGTTGGGTGGGGGCTTCCTATAGACTCAAAAAACCAAAAAAGGGGATGAAGTAGATTTTTTTTTATTTTTTTATTTGATAGTACGTTGGATTCTCAGGAATATTAAAAAAAAAAAAAGGGAAGATGGCCTCCAAGCATTTCCATGTTGATGAAGTTGGGACTTTTTATTTTTTTAGTAAATTGAGTTCCTAAAAATTTAACAAAAATTAAAATATAAATAATAACTATAAAAATATAACAATTAGATATAGAAACAATTCTAATTCTAGCTTGCCATCCATCTAGACCGTTGATTTGCACTTCAAATCCTTGTAATAAACTAAAAGGGTTCCAATTAACAATAATACATGAGGTCAATCATTCAATTAGCATCTAAATTAGGAAGAACTATAGTATGAGAATACATAAACACTATTATTGAAATATTTAAATATGCAAATATTCAAATTTTAGTATCTTAAATATTATTATTCTATTTATGTATAAATTATTTATTTTATAAATAGCTAATTATCTTTTGAAATATTTTTTTAGGATAATACATATGGAAGATTGTTGGAATAATGAGTAAGAGAAAGATCAGGAAGGTGAATGAGAAGAGGATTCTGAAAATAAATGAGTTGATTGGATGGATTATTCTTTTCAAGTTATGAATGTATTGGAATGAAAATGATGTATGACTATAGTTCAACTTTTATGCCTTGTTGTCTATTCCATATATTTGATTGAATATTTTATTAACTCAAACTATGTGGATAAAACAATCAACAATAATAGTGGAGAAAGAAAAACTGAACACCAAAAACTAATGGAATGGATTTTTAATAGTGAACATTACTATGACTTACTCCGCAAGGGGCCTTATGTATTTGTCAAGTGGTGTGATATATTTAGAAGCACTGGTAGGCTCAAGGATAATAGAAACAATTGTGTTGAGAAAAACTTAGTCAAATTTCTTTATACTTTAGCACATAATGAGAGGAATCGTACAATCTCATTCTTTTGGTACCGTTCTCTGGAAACTATAAGCCGTTAATTCCATGAAATGCTATAGGCTATTATTACTTTAGAAGATCTATTTCTCAAACAATCAACTGGATTAGAAGTTCCTCCATATACATGGAATAGTAGTAGACACTATCCATATTTCAAGGTAAATACAATCTTACAACTTATTTTTAATAATTAGTTATTTTAGTATATATAGATATATATAATAAAAAAATTTATATGCTATATCTATATTTCAGAATTGTGTAGGTGCAATCGATGGAACACATATTCGTATAAAAGTATCTAGAATGGATGCACCAAGATATTGAGGTAGAAAAGAGTATCCAACATAAAATGTATTAGCTGCATATAACTTTGATGTGAAATTTATATATGTATTACCTGGATAGGAAGGAATTGCCTTTGATTCAAGAATTATTAAAAATGCTCTTGTTAGAGATGATAAACTTATGATACCTAGAGGTAATATTAAGAAGCTTCCTCAAATTATAGATTATACATATTCTTATTAATTTTTTCTAGCAAGTAAGGCTTGATGAATTTCTTCCTCTTTAATAGGCAAATATTATCTAGTAAATACAGATTTTATGCTAAGATGTGGACTCATCACACCATATAGAGGAGTGCATTATTACTTAAAAGAGTACTCAAAAAATTCTTTAGAGAATCCTGAAGAATTATTTAACTTGTGACATTCTTTATTACGTAATATTATTGAAAGAGCATTTGGTGTGTTGAAGAAAAATTTTCTATAATTTTAGGCATGACAAACCCTCAATTTTAAGTTGATACAGTTACCAAAATGGTACTAGCATGCTGCATTTTATATAATTATTTGACGGGCGTAGATCCTGATGAAAGATTAATCACTAAGATTGATCAAGCACTTGTGTGTAGTAAAATACCTACTGAAGCAGATACCACAAGGAGAGAAAATGATCAAGATGCTAAGTAAGGGATGGTAATTAGGAATAATATAGCAACACTCATATGGAATGATTATGTTACATATGGACCTACTTAGCCTCCAAAAATAATAGCTATATACGGACTTTGATGTACTTTTTGTTTTAAAGTTTATTTATATTATCTTATCTCAAAACAATTATATGTGCAATGATGTTATGTATTTTTGTTATTGAACCATTAATTTTATGATTTAATTCTATGTTTTAATTTACTAGATTTATGTGTATTATTATGATATGTAGTTTTTCTGAAATACTGAAGAAATCCACTAAGGGAGCAACTAATGAGGAGGGTGTCAATAAACCTTCACAAAATTCTTTGAAATGGAATGATGTAATGGATACTATTTTGCTTGATGCTTTAACAAAAGAATAAAATAATTGAAATAGATCAAATGGTGTTTTCTCAACTACAGCTTACAAAAATGTTGTTGATATATGCATTGAAAAACTTCCAATCCCATTGACCAAAGCTAGTATCAAAAATCATATTAAAGTGCTGAAGGAAAAGCTTGGAAATGTTTATGACATTTTCAATGGCTACAGTGGATTTTCATGGAGTATATTGACAAAAAGGTTTGAGACCGAGGATGAAGTATGAGATCAACTTATACAGGTTAATATTTAACTAAATTAATTACTTTTTGTTGTTCATATATTTATATATGTATATTAATTTTTTTCTATTTTCTCTTTCAATAGATGAAACCCAATGCAAGCATGTGGAAGTATACAGAGATCCAAAATTATGACAAGTTGTATGATTTATTTGCAAAGGATAGAACAACTAGTAAAGGTGCTATTAGTGCGAGAGAGAAGGTTCAACAATAGGAGATAAATTTTATATAGAATATTATTAAAGATGGAGTTGAAAATAATAATAAAAGATACAATCTACAATCTCTTAGTAAAAGACTTCTCAAGCAAACCCTCAATTAGGAGCATCATCTACAAGTAACAAAAGAAAAATAATTGACATATTGAGAAACATGTGGAAGTTATCAATGCTGGAATGGCTGGTATAACCGAAGCAATTAAAAAAATAAATTATATTGCTGAAAAAAAACTTTCAATTGTTGAGAGGGAGGTTGCAATTGCTGAAAAGGTACAAAAAATTGCTAAAGATAAAGTATTCAATGAGTTGCTGAAGATCGATGTTCCTAAGCATGAACTTTTTGATGTATTTTTATTTTTAATCAAAAGTCAACAAAAAAGTAGAGCTTTTTTTGAAGTTTCAACTCATATGTGTAAAGAATTATTGAAAAAAATGATGGCTGAAACTAAAGATCTTTGAATAGTTAAATATTTTATAGTAAATACTTGAAAGTTGTTTTACCTAATATTTTATTATTGACTATTTATGATGCCTCACACATCTATATTTTCAACTTTGGTATTAGTACTATTTAGAGTTAGATGTTTAAGAGTTCATTTTATTTCATGGACTGATCTTTTATGTAATTGCCATCAATCCTTTTATTATTTTATTTGAGATGGCTTTTTATCTAATTATCATCATTTCATCATACTTAAATATTACTATTTATATGTTTGGATGGAACTTGATGAACTATTTAGATGTGAAACATGTATTACTTATCTACTTTATTCTTGTTAACTCTTGATATCAAATTAGGTTGCCATATAAGAACTTTGAATCATGTTTGTTAAACATTATCCATACTTCAATCAAATAATTTTTTTAGCTAATCTACATTATTAAATTTTATTACTAATTATTTTAATTTTAGTACATAATTTTATAGTTATAATTAAATAATTAAAATTATCTTATTTTTTTCAACTAAAATTATCTCATATTTTTTTATTTATATTCACTAGTTTTTAGTTAACTATGTATACAAAAAAAATTAAACATTTAAATTAAATTATGAATTAATTAGTTATTTATGAAATTAATAGATATAATTAGTTATTAAATTAAATTTTTATAATTAATTTATAAAATTATTTATTGAAATAAATTAAATTAAAATTAAATATTTATATATTTTTATTTAATTATAAATTCTATAAATTTTAGATATTTATATTATCTTATTTCTTTAGTATAAATAAGTGTTATAAATAGATAATAATAATGCTTGCTTATAAAAGGGTAGTTTAGTAAAAATATCATCCATCCTCTGTTCTATTCTTTCTGTATCAAATAGAGAAGAGAATCATTCTCATCCATCCTTCTATGTTTTACTGAATAGATAGAAGGATAGATGAATCTTCCATCCATCCTCTCTCTTATCCATCCTTTTTTCTTATTCATTCTTCCTTCAATCCATCCTTCATACTAAATAGAGAGTTAATACATCGGAGCACTTGGCACTAGATATTTATCGTGGTCCCCTACCTCGATAGGCTACAACTCAATGGATGTCTCTCCCATTGGCTTTCAAACCTCCTTGTACACTTTGACTACATTGCTACAAAGTTTGGAGGTTGACATTTGGGCTATCGGTTCCTTTGCACAATCCAAATTGCCTTTTATATCATCTAAATTTAGCACTTTGTTTATGATGAAGAGTCCGAAGGAAACTTGCATTGACTTGAGTTCATAGGTGGTGACCTCTTCCTCTTATCTTTAAACATAGCTTGCTCTTTTGACATGACAACTCTCTCCATATCTTGAGCTTCAATTGGCTCCTTAGAGGTAACACTCATCAGTAGATTTAGAGGCTGTACCCATAGGTGGATCAGCCACAAATTAGGATTGTGCTATTGGAGAAAATTTTTGGAGTTCTTCCTAGCTTGAACCAAAGTTGCCTCAGAGTATCTACCCATAGGACTAGGATCGAGAATCTTTTGGCCTCCTATGTCGAAGTGGAAGAAAGGGAAACATAAGCTGCCTGGATTCATAGGCCATATATTGGCTTGAGTTTAGCTTCATGAGCCTTTGCACAGCCACAAGTATCCACACGAGCTCCAATTTTTCCATAGGCATAATAGATCTCAGATAACTCCTCATAGGAGAATTACTGCCACAAGGTCTTATCCTTCACCTTAATCCTAGTTCCCAACAAATACTCTGATTGACATCAATGAGAATACAAACTCTGGCAAAGCCCATTTGCATAGAGGACTCTATTTATTTGCTTAAGAGCAATGATTCCTCGGCTTTAGACACCAACTTTAAAATCATATACTTATACCACAGTTCAAGGTAGGTTAGGTAATCAAAGTCAAATTCATGTGTACTTATAATGTCCCACCTCGATTAGAACTAGGACTGCCAACTTTTCAAAGCCAAGAGTTGGCCGGCCAAAGTCTCGAGCCCTTTATAAAGACTTCTAAGTTTATCCTCCTCAGAAGGAAACTAGAAGATCAATAACCCATCAGATGGGGATGAAACATGGAGTTCCCCTTGGATGTTCTACCTTAGTTTCATTCTTTCTAAACAAATTCTAAGGAAAAACTACAACCAAGGAACTTACCCATAAGCACCATCTTCCATCGGCCCAAAGAGCGGTCGATCTCTCCTTCTGAGAAAACAATAGCTTGGGTGAAAATGCATTCTAGAGTAGGGACTTCCTCATCGGTGACCCATGCCATTTTTCATTTGAAATGGTGAGATCCTTACACAACCTGAGCCTAAGGATGACCTCTGTCTGACTGCCAACCATCTAGAAAATGCGCTAAACTTCTCAGAAGCGATCCAGTCATCCCTTTATTGGATGCCAGTAGCCCCTTGGTAGAGGTCAGCAAGGATGCCCTTGCTAGGCTTCCACCAATGTCATCTCTCTCTATCAAAAAGGGAGCATCTCTTACAGAGGACTTATCCCCCTCCCACTTAACAGATCTACCCCCTCATCGGACTTTGATAGGGAAGACCTAGCTGGATCTGACCTGTCGAGGTTGCCTCCTTTCTCTCGAAGAATATGGATGAAAGTGGTATGGATAATATCTATTCGGATCTATTTTTCTATCTGAATCAATTTGAATATGGATAAAAATATAAGGATCCAACTAATATCCATATTCGTATCCATATCCATAAAAAAAATGGATATGAATATGGATAGATAACTATCAAATCATATCCGAATATCCAAATCTATCTATAACTCTATATAATTTTATATAGTATTTATTAATATTTTTTAAAAAAATATACAATCATATAAACATGCTATTGACTTGATTTATTATTCGTTCAATAATATCTTTGATTCTATAATCATAAAGTTTAATTATCTAACTTACATCCGTAATTATATCCATACTCGTGATATCCGAATTGTATCCATATCCATTTAAAATAAATATAGATATAAATTTTTATATTTGAATAATATCTATATCTATATTTGTATTCATAAAATAAAATAAATTGAAATATGGATATGCTGGTATTCAATCCGTATCTAATATGATTTCAGCCCTATCGGAGACAATGCCCTAGCGACCTCCTTTCCCTTTCTCACCATTTCCCCAGAGCTTCTCTCACTAAGCACTCATTTCTTAGACTATGAAAGAGACTTTGCTAGTCGATTTGATCTACTTTGAAAGCCCTATCACTATTGATACTATGAAGGCCCACACTCGTCCCTCTTACTTTGGTCACATTTTATTAATGTGTGACAAGAATGTGGTTCTTAGATACATTTATGAGACCAAACCAAAACTTACACAAACACCACGCACTCTCAAAGCTATATGAAGGAAGTCAGAGCTATATTAGCCGACTCTGATGCCACATAGGATCACTTCAAATAGAAATAAATGATGAGATGCAGCTGATACGGATGCTGATTTAGAGATCATTCCTGATTCTTAAATCGATTTTCTCACAATATCAGGCATTGATGAGAGAGTACATAAAGAGCAAGATGCCTCACAAGAAGAGCATGCTAGACAACTTGAAATTTTCTCTTCAAAGATCTTGAATGCCTCCTTCAAAGTTCACAAATCCTCCAGAACAAAGATAGTCGGTGCAGTAAAGGAAGTAATAGTGAGATTGCTCCAAGGAAGGAGAAAGAAGAAAGAGATCATTGAAGCTGACAGCCTGGACCCTATTAGACCATTGAGCTCCATTCTCCATCAATTGCTACTTGAATGGGGAAGGCATGTGGCTTCACTTTCATGAAAGATGTGGCTATTGAGGTTGTAAACACCTTCTTAGAGCTTGAGAAGCAGAAGGCTACTATGGAGGTAAAGTAGATGATGCAAGTGGATGGTCCTAACATGTGGTGTGCTGTGAATTTTTGGAAGCAAGTGTTTTGATGTTTGATTAGATTTTTGGAAGCAATCTTTTCTTAGTAGCTAGTAGTCAGAATTTTTCCTATATGAATGGATGCTTGGCTGGTCATAGCCTGTTGGTTTATTTTTGGTGTAGTTAGATGTGGTATAAAGATTGCCAACTGGTCTTTTGCAGCTCTTTATTTTGCTTTAGTGAATGAACTCTTATTTTTGGGCCCTGCTCCTTATATTCTCTAGTGCTATGTGGTGGCTTTTGGACTTGTTTTTGGTATCTTCAATGGTGGAAGGGCATATGGATTGGCAACCTTTTTGTTATTGCTTTGCATCAAGTGACTATGGCAATTGTCTTTAGTATCAGAGGCACACAAGCAACTTGTTTGTTCCTATTATGGATAGATGTGGTTTAACTTATGTTTGATTTGTTGCCTAGTATTGTATTGTTGGAATTGGTACTCTATCCTTATCTAGAACCAGAGGTGCTACTCCCTTATTTTTATACCTGATTCTAGAGGCCCTTATTTTGGACATTGCATCATGGATTGATTTCTAAGATAAGAAGGGAATCATGCATTGATAACCATTTGGATTAATGGAATCAGCTTGCTTAAAACAATAGGAAGAAGGAATGAGTGCAGAATCTTTGATCTCTTTCTTATGTCTCCTCTTGTACTGGCATGATCATTTTCTCATGGAATGTAAGAGGGTCAGGTGTAGCTGCTAAATAGAGGGCAATTAAGGATCTAATCGTCTCATCCTCATGTAACATTATCCTTCTACAAGAATCAAAAGTGGCATCCCCTTCCATTTTCTTTCTCAGATTAATGGATGGTAATAGGATTGATGAGTAGCCTCACTTGGACTTTGATGGTACAATAAGAGGGATCTTAATTAAATGAAATTTATGATATTTTTCTCTAAAATCTATGATCTGAAGAACCTTCTCTCTTTTAGTTGAATTGCATTATCATGCACTGAAGAAGACTCTAATTATGTCTATTATATATGGGCTAAATGAAAGAGTGCATTGGGATATCTTTTTTCAAGAATTGATTGATATTCATAATATCTATCCAGACCCTTGGGTTCTGGAGGTGAGTTCAATATTACCATGATGCTAAAAGATAGACCCATAGAGTGTGAAGGATAATTTGGCTTTTATGGACTTGATCTTTATACTAGGTCTAATAGACCTAGATTCAAAAGGTGGAGACTTCACTTGGAGCGACGAGCATGAACACCCTTGTTTGGCACATGTGAACCAATTCCTCCTTTCATCTGAATGGAAGAATATTTTTTCTGCTAGCTTTTAGAAAACTCTCTTGAGCACTATATCAAATCACATTTTGATTGCTTTGGACTACAATATCAGATTCCAATGCCCCAATATTTTCAGATTTGAGGGATGGTGGCTCAAGAAACAAGAAATTCATAATCTTATGAGGAGCAATTGAAAATATATTAGAGGTGCACCTCACTCAGTGGTGGCATGGGTGAAGAACTTGCGAAAAAATCTGATATGTTCTCAAAACTTGGTCACTTTTAAAGAAAATCACAAACAGAGAGCCAAAGAAAATATTATTGCATAATATGAGCATTATTGATAAAGAGGAGGAAAGCATTGACTCACTGATGAATTCAATATAAAGAGAATCTAAAGCAATCCTTGGATGAGCTTTTACCATAAGAAGGAGATATATTGGAGATAGAGCCAAAATTACTGGGCTCAAGGAAGGGGATAGGAACACCTCCTTCTTCCACAAATTTGCCTTCAGAAGGAAAATGAAAAATCATATAGCTTCTCTCTTGGATGAAGGTATAAAGTTTCACAATTAAGAAAATATCTCCCTCCACCTATTCATACTTTGAGAATCTCTTTGGCCTCGCCTCATCACCAAAACTCTCCATAAATTAGAACCTACTTTATGGTAACCCAATTGTCAATCTAAATAACTTGGTACATGAATTCACTATGGAAGAAATTGGAAGTGTAGTTTTTTCCTTTGATGGCCTCCAAGCCCCAGGGGTAGATGATTTCATATTTGTATTTTTGAAAAGCTTTTGAGATCTTCTTTGTGATGATATTATGATGTCACTTGATGATTTCTACAAAGGTGCACTAGACTTATCCTGGTTGGATTTTGCCTACATTACACTCATCCCCAAGAAAAGAAGGCACTCTGACTACTAAAAACTTGTGACCTATCAGTTTGCTTAATGGCCTACACAAGATAATCAGAAAGATACTATCTACATATCTTGCTAAGTTTCTTCCTTTGCTTATTGATGAATCACAAACAGCTTTTGTCAAAGAGAGATCGATTATTGAGAATTTTCTTAGCATTCATAAAATGTAGCCTACTGCAAAAGATATGGTCAAAAAGAAATCTTGTGCAAGCTAGACTTTGAAAAGACTTTTGACAAGATAAATTAGGACTTCTATTTGCTATACTTTAAGCCAGAGGCTTTCCTCCAAAATGGATTCATTGGATATGTCACTTGCTTTCTTCTACTCCAGGAGTCCTTTTGATAAATGAAAACTCCAGAAGATGGGTCAAGTGCTTGCAAGGATTAAGACAAAGAGACCTACTCTTACCTGCTCTTTTTATCTTGGCAATAGTTGTACTCTCCAAATTACTTAAACAAGCTAGATGGCTCGGGTTAATTGATGAAATTGGTTGTAGTAAGGTGTTTTCTAGTATCAGAATCTTCTTTTTGCAAATGATATATTAATATTATATGCTAGTAAAATTGATAGTATTGTAGCAGCTAAAGCTATCTTGCTTGGTTTGAAGGTACCTCTGGATTAAGAATTAATTTTCACAAAAGCTCCATTATCTGGTTGAATATCGATGAAAAGAAAGCATATTGATTTGCCTCTTTGATTAATTATAAAAAAGGCTCACTTTCATATACTTACTTGGGTCTCCCTCTTTGTGATAAAAAAGTTCTGAAATAGTGCTAGATGCCTTTGCTAGAGAAAGTAAATATAAGATTGACTACATGGAAGGGAAGATTGCTATCTTGAAGAAGTAGAGCTACTCTTATTGATTTAATTTTAATTATATTTTCTTCTTACTATATATTAGTGTTTAAACTTCCAAAATGGATGGTAAATAGAATTGATTAGATGTGTCAAGCTTTTCTATGGAAAGAAAGGGAGACTGTCAATTCACTATCTTGTTAATTGTGACAGTATATGTAGATCCAAAGAGCAGAGAGACTTAGGCATAAAAAATATTGATCAGATGAATCTTGCTCTCCTCACGAAGTGAGCTTGAAAATTCATAATAGGATCATATAACTGATGGAAATAAATCAAAAGTGCATACTATGTAAAAAAAAGACTTGGTATGAGAATCAAAAAATATGCCAAAAAGCTTTCTCCTATTTGAAAAGATATCAGTAAGTAACTAGATGCATTTTTAGGTCGTATATCTTTCAAGCAAGGCAATGATGATCTTGTTCAATTTTGGGAGGACTCTCGGGTGAGCCCTACACCTCTATCCTATCTCTTCGATGACCTCTACTTTAGAGCTTTGAAGCCAAATTATACAGCTAGTTTTCAATGATCATTGAGATATCTCACTTAAAAAAATAGAGTCATGGGCCCTTTGACTAGAAAGCAAGTTGTACAGTTGGAAACTCTCCAAGCCATCCTTTTCTATGCCAAACCTAAAAGGACTGCTGATGTGCTGACTTGGAAACTTACTCAGAATGATACTTTTTCAATTGACTCCTATTATAAATTTATTAATAATGGTTGTCTAGTCTGCCCTTACTACGAAGTTATTTGGAAGGTTGCCATTCTAAAAAAAATTAAGGTATTTCTCTGACTTGCTTTGAGAAACAAACTCTATATTGAAAATATTTTGGCTAAAAAAGGTTGGCAAGTCAGCTTAGGTCACATTCTCTGTAGATCAAAGATGGAATCTATCTCCCACTTATTCATCAAATGTCCTTTTGCTCATAGACTATAGAATTTTATCAAAATCTAATTGAACTTGAGAGGGTGACCTTCAAACTTTAGACCAATTGGAAGTGAAAAAAATTTCAGCCATCACTATATAGAGTATGAAATCAACTATGCACAACCATGTGTTGGAAGATTTGGAGAGAAAGAAATGCAAGAATATTCATAAAAAAGAAATCTTTCATTTATTCAACTCTTTAAAAAGTGTTGGATACATTTCACTCTTGGAAACCATTGTATACTAAGAAATTAATTGAAAGCCACGGCAAACTATGGAATAGCCAAGCAGCGCTCGTGCATCGCCCCAAAAGTTGACAATCTTTTGTAACTATGTATGCTTCATCCTGTAAACTCTTACAAATTTCTTGTTTACCCAATAAATAAATAGGGGGAAGCCTCTTGCTCCCTCCTTTTTCATTCAAAAAGAAATGTGACTAGGAATAGCATCATAACTTGATTGGGAAATTTTATGATGGTTCAAGTTTTAATAGAATAATTCCAAGGAGATCTTAATTAAAGATAATTTAGACCCCATTAAAAACATTTCTAGCAAGATCATCATGTATCTTGTTATAACTTACAATGTACAAAATAGGTTAAACAACAAGTTTTTTAAATTATAACTACACACTGACTTTCCTGGGCGTCACCCACTATTTTAGATGAAACACTCAAATACTTTATTTTAAGAGAAATAAGAAATATATAGATATCATAACTACTAGTTCATTTGGAAAAGTCTAAATTTTGATATCACAATCATCCATCTTGCTCTCCAAAAACATATCTTTACCAAAACAAGAACATAGCCTTCCATCTTATCCTTTAAAAGAAAACTTCTAATCTATTAGATCACAACACCCTTACTTACATAAAATTGTCTAAAAAAATATCTCAGGTATTTGAATGAAAACTATGGAATCTTTTTAACATTCTATCAAATCATTGTCTTTACTAACATGATCTATGTGTGGCTCCTATTTAGTGATGAATTTTGTACTTTTTTTTAATGAATCTTCTTATTGCTAATGTAATTTTCTTATGAACAATACTAGAATCCTGGTTGGAAATTTGTAGTAGTAATGCATTAGATCCCAACCAACTCAATCTCAAAGAAGGAATTTTTGGTGAAAGTGTCCTATTTTTATTGAAAGGATAATTAGCTCACCAACTAGTTATTTTGTTTTGCTTACAGTTTATACCAATATCACATTTTCGACAAATAGCTTTTTCATGGATCCAAAGCAACTTGTAAGTAATGACTTTAGGAGGCACATTTTGTTTATTATAATTAGGAATGTTGGACCCTTTCTCTTGCTTCCCAAAAAAGATAAATGAAAAAAAATAATTAGAAGTGAACATATATTTTTGTGATTGTTGCTGTAAGTCTTCGACTTGGTTGCAGAGCGGATCAGTATTGTATTAACTTGAAGTTCAATGGTATTTTGAAGACTGACACTCCTTGAAAAATCTAAAAAAATAAGCTTAGACTCACCAGAGATTCTCCAGTGGAGGATCTTTCGATGTCTAAGTCATCCGAAGCTAGAGAGTAGTGAAAGAAAGAGAATTAGAGAGAGAGAGAGCATATTCTTATTCTGTGAGAGTAGAACTTATCTCAGAGTCCTCTTTGCCTTCCTTTAGACAAAGAGGGTAGTCATGTGTTACCTCTAAATTTGCTAACGAAGGTAGAGAATCAGTGCCCATGATCACAAGGATCACGGATTATTGGTTATGGGCATCAATGATGTGATTTTAGCATTCATGCTCGACATTAAAGGAAACAGCCGAAGATTTTGGAAGATTTTTTCGGATCAATCTTTTTTTCTTTAGCAGTCTAATGGCTCAAAGTTTGTCTTGTATTGTCGGCATGATCCCAACCTCAAGCTCGATATACATTTGAACTCGAGATAGGATTGTAGTCGACATTGGAGAATCATTTTGATGGGATAGTTTGGTTGTCTAGCCTTCCCTTCCTGATGTCCAAAGATATCCTTTGGTGTGGATGTAGTTTTCTTATAAACCATCGATGTTAGGTTTGAGATGAGTGTTCGATCACAAGCTGAGGAAGGGAAGGTCGAGATTGGATGTTCAATTTCCTCCATAATACTTCCCCCCCACTTTCGAGCCTGAAGTGACTTTACTACTTCGGACGAAGGAAGTAGCTAACTTTGAGACTTGACCTTGGCTCCCGAACTGATTCTCAAGTTGGAGCATTTAATCTGCATTATTCGATGGAGGAAATTTTGGAGTTTCATTATTGTGCCTTCACAAATCGCACCATAATAATGAGGCATGGGCTACCCAAAGTGCTATGCTATAATGATTTGAAATAACAATCTGATAGCTATTTTTGAGCCCATCGTGATTTGCCACATGTTGATCATCAGTGGGCCCCAAGATGCCTCTTTTGGATCTATCTATATAGTATGATCAAAGGCTGGTGTGGTGAAAGATCGTAAGATCGATGTCTCTAATGCTTGCCACATGGCAAAATCTAGTGTGATGGTCCTCCGATCCAAGCTGCTGATGGATAGTATAAAGAGGTGTATTTGACTTCCTCTATCTTTCTATTTTCTCAACTGAATCTTGCTGCCCCATTCCACTACAGTGACCATTGGAAGAAAGCATACCACTAGCATCACCGTCTTCTCCAACATTGGTAATTTTATTTGACCTCAAAGCCCCCCTTTTCTAGTTGATCCTTCTTTTCTTGTTGTTTTTCATTTGTTTTTGTTGTTTTTTGCTTAGGTTTTTCTTTCAGCTTTTCTATTCCATTTGTAGCTTCCTTCTTTTTTTCCTCTTTCATAGCCTCCAATGGTGGTGAGGCCATGGGTGAAAGTTGTCAGGGTGGCCGAACTCCTTGGCCACCTCCTCCCCAGGCTAGGTCCAAGGGGAATCCTCGGACCACTGTCAAAGTTGGCTCCTTATCTGGGTGCCTATCTTCTGAATCCCAATGCTCAGATAGTTCCGTATGGGGGTTCAAAAACTTTTGAGATTTGGATAATGAGGTGTAGCATCACTGAGTCCAACCTAAGAAGGTACCGGACTCCATACTCCATTCCTTCTTTCCGACTGAAGGTCCCTAGTCAAGAAGATTGGGTCATGAATGCTCCGAAGGGACGAGTTGCCATATACGAGAAGTCCCTCCAAGCCAGCCTTCACCTTCCTCTTCATCCTTTTATTAGCAATATTCTAGATTTTTATAGGGTCCTTCCAACTCAAATCACCCTAAAGTCGACTCGAATGATTATTGTTTTCATCATTTTTTGTGATCTCCTCGAAGTCCCTCCAAGGTACCTACTCTTCAAAGCGATGTTCATCCTAAAGAGACATAGTATTTTTCTCCCCTCCTCGGTCCACGACTGGAAGAGCTATTTCTTCTTTATCTCCTTGGACTCACCTTGGGGCTTCAATTGGATTTGGAGCGATCCCTGGCTCTCCTCCAATAAGGACGAGTCTATCCTTATTGAGGACGATGAAGATTACCATTCCCTGCTCAACATTGAGGTGTCGGAGCTGAAGGAGTTGGTGATCAAGTAGGTGTTATATGATGCTAGCATCAAGCCCGACATTATCTTGGGGTATAGTTGATTTCTCTTGACTTAGAATGTTTTATTCTACATTTTGTCATCGACTTTTTTACTATCAATCTTTGCTCAGTTTTGCAATGATGAGGCTGACATTAGAGTCAATCAAATCAACCCTGAAGAAGAGATTGGGGTCCTCTAGGGGGAGCCTTCATCCAAAAAGTAGAAGAAGTCTAGATCGGTGACTTCTTCTTTGATCATCGTGCTCTTGTTGGAGACTTTGAGCTCAGAGCTGGTGGAGATCGATGACAAGCCTGAAGTCATCATTAACATGCCCTTAAGGTTGGCTCCATCAACCTCTTCTGAGCTAAGTCATGCTCAGAGCTCGGTGCCTCCCAAATGAACTCCATCCCAGCCTCATCCAACCTCCTTGCCAATCTCCCCAATGGCGCGGACTTCAGCGGCAAGGTCTAAGGTGGGCCCCTTCTCATCCAGGATCGAGGGGTTAATTACACTAGAGATGAGAGTTTGGAGCAGCGACTCCACTCTCTGAGATCATCAGCTCATTCAGGAGCTAATGAAGATGATATTGCTTCCATCTGATTGGGTGGAACGAAAGTCTCATCCCCTGGACAAAGTGGTGGGCTCCAGCTATGCCGCTCTTCTTGGGGTAAGAAGTTGTCTTTTAATTTTCATGACTCTTTTCATTTATAGCTGACGTCTCTGACTTAATGCATTTTTCTTTGCAACTAGCTCATGATTTTACTATCCTTAATAGAGGCCTTGTTGATTTTAACTGAGTGAAACTCATTGGAGGAGAAGCTTCGGGACTCTAAGGCTTGGATGAAGATCGTTGAAGGGATGAAGAAGATGGCTAAAGAGGAGGCCTTCCAAGCCAGGTCTGAGCTCCTGACTGCTCAAGAGAAGGTTGAGGCACTCAGGGGTTTCATCACCATGGAGCGGGATACTATCAAGGTGTATTAGCAGAAGATCGCTGAGCTGGAGGAAGCACTAGAGCTTGGCAAGATGGTACTCAAAGCCGCTGAGGAGGTGGAGGCGGTTGAAGCTCAAGCCTCCATGGAGAAAGTGAAGATGGTCATCGAGGCCATGTCCTAGGCCATGAAGCAATTCAAGGCCTTCATTGATTTTGAAGCCGAAGTTGCCAAAGGCTCCTCGATTGCCTACAGCTATGGATTCGAGGCCTACAAGGTGCAAGTTTCTCAACTCTTCCCCGAAGTTGACGTGAGCCATCTAGACCCTAAAGCTAATGAGACTGAGGAGGAGAAGGAGGATCGAACTACACTGCCATCTACTACTGAAGCCCAAGTCACCCCAGCTAGTGAAGCTCCTACCGAGCTTGCATCCAAGCCTGCCACCGAGGAGGCTTCTAAGTTTTTATTTTTTGTACTTGCTTGTTCAATCTTATGTAATTAACAAAATGAACTTCTTTTCTTTATTTTTTGATGTGTTTGCCATGATGCACTTGTCATTTATTTTTCTAAGTCTTCAAGGTTGTAGTGTAATCCGATCTAAAATTTGCCAACTTGGATGATTGTTCGAGCTAGACTTGAAGTAGAGGTTGTTGGCTCAGATAAGTATCTCAAGTTGATTACTTTATTTTCATATCTAAAGTGACTTTGGTGTAGAGTCTATTAGTTTAAACTCTATCCGAAGTCAATCCGATGTGGAGTCCATTAGTTTGGACTTATATCTAAAGTCGATCCGATGTGAAGTCCATCAGTTTGGACTAACATCCGAAGTCGATACTTAATGAAATTTGATAGGAACTATAGTCAATTAAGTCCATGATGTCATCAATGCCCTATTGGGGCTGATTTGTGAGGTCAGGATATTTTTGACCTAAAATTTTATGGGGGTCCTAACTTCGATTGGGATATCTCCTAGTGGTCCTCATTTCTCCGAGCACTCATTTGGAGGTCCTAGCCAAAGCTAGGATATCTCCATAAGGTTGGTTCTTTTCGACCTACTCATCGGAGGTCCATGCCGGAGCTCAATATCTTTGGGTTAGTTTTTGTCCAACCTCCACTCATCGAGGACTAAGCTAAAGCTAGAGCATCTTTAGATCATTGGCTTTTAGGGATGTCCTTTTAGAGATCCTCTGTTATGACTAGGGTTTTCATGAGAGATCGATCTTAGCCAACCTCAGTCGATTTCTTCTTTAGTCACTTTTATAAAGGACCTATATATATAGGGACCAAGGAAAACAACAAGTTATTGATCAAGAAGTCAATACAAGAATTACTAATAGTACATCCTTAAGTTCTCTACTTTCTAAGTCCAAGGAATGGGAGTGCCATTGAGGTCTTCGATTCTGTAGGCCCCAGGCCTGATGACTTCAGTCATCTGATAGGGTTGTTCCTAATTTTGAGCCAACTTGCCTTGTTCAATAGGTTTAGACACTTTGGGTCTTCGAAGGATGAAGTCCTCTAGCAAGAACATCTTTGACTTGACCCGAGCATTGTAACACTGAGCCACTCACTATTGATATTAAGCCATCATGATTCGAGCTCACTCCCTTGTTTCTTTCAATATATCTAAACTCATTGAAGTCGATCTGGATTATCTTGCTCACTATAGTACTCCACTCTGATCATTGGCATGCTGATCTTGATGGGGATGACAGCTTCAACTCTGAAGGTGACGTTGAAGGGAGTTTCTCTGATGGGCATTTAAGGTGTTCTCCAGTAGGC
The DNA here is from genome assembly GCF_000442705.2 of Elaeis guineensis. Classification (NCBI taxonomy): domain Eukaryota; kingdom Viridiplantae; phylum Streptophyta; class Magnoliopsida; order Arecales; family Arecaceae; genus Elaeis; species Elaeis guineensis. The sequence continues at coordinate 120,070,661 of NC_025998.2, read as the reverse complement.
CCATAATACATTGTAAAATTTCTCAGTCTAAAGTCCCTTTGCTCAGCCAAGCCTTGACTTTAAATCCTACAAGATAGTGTAATTAGTCACTTCAGCTTCTCCATTGGACTGTGGATGATCGATCGAGGTAAGCCTATTATCAATGTGAAGCTTCGACCAAAATTCTTTAAACTTCAAATTATCGAACTACCACTTATTATTGATAATGATGGCATGTGACAGTCCAAACCAGCATATTATAGATTTTCAGATGAAGTCTTGGACCTTCTTGTTGGTGATCTATGCCAATGGCTCGGCTTTAACCCACTTTATGAAGTAGTTAATGGTAACAATCAAAAATATTTTTTGTCTGATTGCTTGCAGGAAGGTTTGAGGATATCAATTCCAGACATGGCAAGGGCCATGAGATAGTAATCAATGCAAGTTGAGTTGTCGATCTTCACTAGATGTTGGCATACTTCTTGCACTGGCCGCATCTCCTAACAAGGTCGACCGTATCCTGCTATAATATTGATCAATAATATCCTTGTCAAATTATCTTATAGACCAATGATCTACCCCCCAAGTGGTTGCCACAGATTTCTTCATGGACTTTTCAAAATGCATAATCCATATTGAATGGTCATAAACATCGGAACAAGGATAATGGGAATGACTTCTTGTATAATCTACCATCCAAATAGACATACTAAGGAGCTTGACATTTGATCTTTTGGGCCTCCACGGGATTGGTCAGCAAATAACTGTCAAAGAGTGTTGGAACATCACCTGCTCTAATACCAATTATTATGCAGGATCTGGTACCACATGTTGCAATAGGAAGAGAAAAAAAAAAACAGAAAACACACAATCAAGTATGTGGAACAGTCCAAGTGCTACCTCCATGGGACATGCAAGCTTCACTAGAAGAAAAAAATAATACAAGAGGAGAATACCCACTCTCAACTCTCTGTATATATTCTTCTTTCTACTAGAAGCTACCCTCATAAAAGCTCTCTCAAAATCTTTTAAGGAGATACTCTCACAGGCCTGCTAGTACTAGGGTCCTTGACGCTCTTGGATGCTTCCTGTGGAAGCCGCTACATCATGCCTCACCACAACTGCTCTGCCTGATGCTCTGCTCTGCCCTCGATCTCCTGTCAGTGCTCTGCAATGTCTGCTTTGCCTGCTGCACACCTTCAATGCACATCAGACTCTCTCTCGATGGCTGCCAAGATTTCTCCTTGGCTTTGATGTCTTCTCTGCACAATCAAGATGTCATCAATTTTTTAATGCAATAAATGGCTCATCAATCGGAGCCATATAGGCATCAGAATCTCAAAAATACTGTTATATTCGAAATACTAAGTCTCAATCAATCTTAGAACCATCTGTGACCGTCCGATCATGACCAACTCACACCAGAGTCATCTGATCGTGCATTATAGCCTCAGATCAAGCCTAATCATGTCCGAAGTCATTCTCAATCGTTCGATCGTGATCAGCTCACTCCAGAGCCATTGGATCGTGCAAAATCGCTCATGGACCGTGCATGGACCGCATAATCGATCCACGAGGCCTCCATGGACCATCTAGCACCATGCGGTCCATGGTGGACCGCGCAGGGTGCTGGGCCTGGGCGCCCGCACAGGCCCACCCAACTGGCTAGGCCGTGCACCCATGCATGGCCGGCCCATGCATCTGTGGGCCAGCACTCCCTGTGGGCCCGTCTGCCATTTGTGGGCCCTATCAATCTACCTCTTCATCTTCTTTTGCACATAACATCTCTATCTGGACTCCATTTGGATTGTTCTTAGGCTCATTGAACTCTGTTCATCATCTTGGATCTCACTGTGGGCTCTTTATGGATCGAATCTCGAGATATAATTCTTAATAATCTCCATCTCGACTTGATATTCAGCCTCCACCTGACTTTGAGAGCTTCTGAATCTCATCCCCATGCCTTGGGATAATCACCTGCTATTCATAGATGGGCAAACATGAAAGTCAAGTCAGGCTACTTGATTCCATCTTCGTCATATGCTGTACACCTCATAGCACCTCCTGACTTGAGGTCTACTTAGGATAGCTTTCGCACGACATCACTCATCCTCTCGAGCCTCTCATCCCATACCCGATCCATCTCCATCTGGAGCTCCATCTCATACTGGGCTCCCGCTGGCATCCTCCATCTAGATGGCTCCTCCTTGCATAAGAGAGCATCAATCAACCCTCCATGGTCGATCTCCATCTTAATTGTGCCTGTCTTCTCCATTTTCAATCTTGCTCACCACCATCGCAATCTTGTGCTAGTACCATCTGTACTCTGATATCAATTGTCGGAATATCACCTACTTTGATATCAATTGATATGCAGGATTCGGGAACACGTGTTGCAGTAGAAAGAAAGAAAAAATAAAATAAGAAACATACAATCAAGTATGTGGAACAATCTAAGTGCTGTCTCCACGGAGCATGCAAGCTTCACTAGGAGAAAGAAATAATACAAGAAGAGAACATCCACTCTCAACTCTCTGCATACACACCTCTCTCTACTAGAAGCTACTCTTGTTGGGATGTGTAGGGGTTTCATGCATGTATTTCAAAAATTTTACAGCAGAAGAACATTAGATTAAACTATTTAATCTACAAATACATGCAAAGATCTGATCTTAAAACTCCTACAAATAGATTTATGATATAAATTTATATACATAAAAATCTGAATCTAAAATAACAAGCATGTGAACCAAAAATCAGTATTCAGCAATAGATCTAATCTACTACTATTAGGGTTTCGAACCCAATACTTGAGCATAGATAGTCAAACTCTATGATCGAGAATATAGATCTAAAAGTCCTCTTTGATCACTCACAGCTGCACAAGTATCTGACCTCCACGGATGGTCCACACGAAGCCCTCAAACTGATCAGCCCTCCACAGGAGTGCTAGCTCATGCAGTCGGCTTCTGATGGCGGATCTGATTTGATCTCCTTCTTCGATCATCTCGGACCTTTTCGATGTCGAAGATAGATCAAAGGAGGATACTAGATGGTAAAAAAAAATTAGATGAAGACTCTCTTCTCTTTTGATTTTTTCTCATCCAAAAACTCTAGAACAGTTCTAGATCTCTCACCCAACAGGAGATCGATCTCCTCCTTTGCACATGCCAAGATGGTATGAACCCACCCCAAACCTCACACCCCAAGAAGGATATTTGGCCCCTATTTTCCTCTGATATCTCATGGTAAAAATCAGAAAGTCATTGGCACACAAAAATCAAGCATTTTTATGGTTGCCAGTATCATCAGATTAGATGGGATAAAAGCTAGAGTTTGTTACAATTCAAACCATTTTGAATTTTAATTTAACTTCAAATTTTTTTCACCCTTATCTGACTTAAAGAGGGACCTACCAAAAGATTTTGGGCATAGAAAACATACTGGAGCTCTTCCTTTTTGTCACACAAATCAGGGTCCTTCATAAGGTGCCGGCATGTTGGAGGATAAGGATAAAATTTTAGGTTTAAATTCAAACCTTTTGAATCCAACTTAAAACAAACCTAATCCAATCCAAAGTGGGTGACAAGAAAGGGTGTTAGCTTCTAATTTTCTCATACACAAACTAATTTTGTGTGATGAGAAAAGGCATGAGTCTTTTTGGGTGGCGCAAGGGAGAGAGTTTCATTCATCTGGGACTCTAAGTTTTAACCAATTAAATTTCTTTAAAATCCAATCCAATTAGACCTAATAAAATATGATAAATCTAATCTAATTAGACTCCAATAATCTCAATTAAATTTGATCAAATCAGTGAATTAATTGAGCTATAGACCCAACCAAATCAGAATCAATTCTCTCTTACTGATTAGGTCATGTCATAACCTAATCGGACTTGGCCTGATTGAATCCAATTCAATCAGACTTGATCCATACTTTAATACTCAATCAAATTAAGCTAATTAGTGATCTAATCACTAACTAATCTTTTATTAATGATAAAGTTTCAGTCCAGTGGGACTCTTCACCAGAGTCCCAATCCAATGAGACTCTTCAGATCAGCCATCTAATTAAAAAAGAACTTCTAATATGTGTGACCCCATAGGTTTGAACCTAAGTCGTAGCATAAGAATAGATTTTTGTATCAATTGGAGTAACCATCTAGCAATGATATCTGACATCCGGATAGGCCGAATGTTTGCAAAGTAACACTCAAGAACCTACTTGGATATAGTTATCATATAATTTATCTCTTTGATCCTTGATGCTAGGATGATTAAAGTTTAAACTGTCAACGCTTAATAGACATCCATTATATATCTCAACCTAATAAATCCTATGACTCCTCACAAGAATTACCTGACTAAGGTCTTACTAAATTGAAACATAAAGCATTCTTTCCAATCTTTTGGAGTGATCAATTTCATCTTGACTCACGCACCGACTTCACAAGTACTTGACTGTATCCAAAAAATTTTCGATCCTGAATTAGAAATTTAGATAGTCTGGCATCAAAGCACAGTGAGTTGCTTGCAAGTTACTGTGGTGATCTCAGGTTGGAGGGATACTTATACCCATATCCTTTCAAAATAACTCTTGACAGTAGAGTGCTCTGGAGTTAGTCACGTTTCATGAAATGTACTCCTATATTTTACCTGCATGCCATACCAGCATCTCTACGCTCTTTAATTAAGAGGATAACCAACTTATATGGTACACAACGACCTACACTTGATATATCATCGTCCTAGTAATAGTATATTATTTGATCGCAAACTTATTTAAGGACTAAACGATAAATCTTCTTTTATCAATTTAAAATAGTTCTAAGAACTTTCATCATAACACAGAAGTTCGATATAGAAAATATACAAGCTTATGATGAAAATTATTAAATAAATATTTTATTAATTAATTTATATACAATTACATCAATTAGCATAACCGTCAACAGGCTGACGATTGATTTTTGAGATATTTTCTAACAACTCCCACTTATACTAAAGCTAATCGGTACAGTATTGTATACCCATCTTCATTTTGTGATCTTCAAACTCTTTTACCATAAGGACTTTAGTGAATGGATTAGTCAGATTCTTTTTTTCGTCAATCTTTTGAAAATCAACGTCACCTCAATCCATGATCTCTTAGACAAAGTGATCGCGACGCAGAATATGCTTCGTCTGCTGATGTGCCTTCAGCTTCTTTGCTTGAGCTATGGCTTCAGTATTATCGCAATAAAGCAAAACTAGACTATCGATGGAAGGTGCCACTCCAAGCTCGGTGATGAACTTTCTTAGCCACATAGTTTTTTTTACAGTATCAGATACCGTGATATACTCTACTTTGCATACTGAGTCGGCCACAGTGTGCTGCTTGAAACTTTTCTAGCAGACAACTCCACCATTTAGAGTAAAGATGTATCCCGACACGCTCTTGCTATCGTCATAATCTAATTAAAAATTAAAATCAGTGTATCCCATGAGTTTCAAGTCAAATTCTCTATAAATGAGCCACTGATCCTTAGTATTTCTCAAATACTTAAGGATGATTTTTGCAACCTTCCAATGGTTCTCATTCGGATCTGATTGATATCTGCTTACTACTCTTAGTGAGTATGCCACATCCGGTCTCATACATGTCATGATGTATATTATAGAATCCACTGTCGAAGTATATGAGATTCTACTCATACGCTCTTTCTCTTGAGAAATTATCGAATAATCCTTCTTCGAGAGAAAAATTTTATGGCCTATCCCTTTCTTGAAATTCTCCATGCTGAACTATTTCAGCATGGTATATATGTACGTAGATTAGGAGAGCCCAACTAACCTTTTAGATCTATCCCTATAGATTCTCATCCTCAGAAAGTAGGCTGCTTCTCCCAAATCTTTCATAGAGAATTGTGACGACAGTCACACTTTTATTTTTTGTAATACAGGGACATCATTCCCGATTAAGAGAATGTCATCCACATATAAAATAAAAAATACAATTACTGAACCATTAGCCCACTTATATATACAGGGTTTCTCTTCATTCTTAATGAAGCCATACATTCTGATCACCTTATCAAAACGTATATTCTAACTCTTGGATGTCTGCTTCAATTTATAAATGAATCTTTGAAGCTTACACATCTTAGACTCATCTGTGGATATGAATTCTTCAGATTGTATCATACCCATCTCTTCGTTCAGCTCTCCATTTAAGAAAACTGTCTTCATTCCATTTGTCAGACTTCATAGTCCAGATATGCTGCTATCGCAAGCATGATCTGAATAGACTTGAGCATTATCACAGGAGAAAAGATCTTATCATAGTCAATACCATAATGTTGATGATACCCTTTAGCAACCAAACAAGTTTTATAGGTCTCCATCTTCCCCTCTGTGCTTTTTTTCTTTTGAAGATCCACTTACACCCTATGGATTTTACCCCATTAAGCGGATCAACCAATGTCCACACATTGTTGATCTTAATGGACTTCATTTCGAATTTTATGGCTTCAAGCCATTTCTCAAAGTCAAATCTCTACATTGTATCAATATAGGTGACTGGATCCTCGTTGTTCTCATCGAGCTCAACAAGATCCCCATTCTGGATCAAGAAACCTAAGTATCTATCTGGCTGATGTAGTACTCTACCGAATCACCTTAAGGATGTTGGTATATTGGGCTCTGAGTTTGATCTTATCAAATTCAGTTTAGATTCAGTCACTGGTGTCAGTTCTTCTATCTGTCGAACTTCGTCAAGCTCAACTTTAGAGGCACTTATTTCTTCATCAAGAAACTTCTTTTAGTATACCTTACTGCTGATAAATACCTTTTGTTCAGTAAGAAGATAAAAGTAATATCTCCTCATTTCTTTGGGATACCTTATAAAATTATACTTATTGGATCAAAATCCGAGCTTATCAGTTTGTAATCGTTTAACATAAGCCGGACACCCCCAGACCTTAAAGCAAGTGAGGTTCAGCCTACATCCTGATCATATCTCATATGGTGTTTTACTAACTGACTTGCTCAAAATATTATTGAGCATAAAATAGGCTGTCTCAAGTACAAATCTTCAAAAAAAGATTGACAGATTTGCAAACCCCATCATAGACCAAACCATATCCAACAAGGTTCGATTCCTCCTTTCTGAGATGCCATTATGCTATGGTGTCTCTGGAGGAGTTCATTGTGAGAGAATCCTATTCTCTCCAAGATATGTCAGAAATTTATTGAAAAGATATTCACCTCTTCAATCAGATCAAAAAATTTTAATATCTTTTTTAATTTATTTCTCTACTTTATTACAAAATTATTTAAATATTTCAAACGATTTGGACTTGTGTTTCATCAAGTAGACATACCCATACCTAGATAGCTCGTCTATGAATGTAATAAAATAATTATACCCTCCTTTGGTACTAATGTTCATAGGTCTACATACATCACTATGTATTAGATCCAGAACTTCACTAGCTCATTCATTTTTTTCAATAAAATATGATTTAATCATCTTTCCAAGAAGATAAGACTCACAGATCGATAATAATTCACAATCCCTGATATTGAAGATATCCTTTTATGCTTATCTATTTATCCTGCTCTTGTTAATGTGATCGAGCCTACTGTTGGAATCATATGTAGAGGCATGCATGTGTGTTTCAAAATTTTATTTTTTAAACATACATGCATGCTCCTACATATGAATTCCAACAGTGGTATCAGAGCCATAAATTTCATATGCTGAATTTGTCATACATATTTTGAAAAGAGTTTCAAAATCTAATTTTTTCTTGATACATGAGATGTATAGATGAATATTATGAATCTAAAATTTATTTTAGATTTGATTTTAGAACATATGGATGATATGTCTAAGCATACATAGATCTGAATTTTTGATCTAGAATGATTTCTAGTTCATGTTCATGTGATATGTAGATGCATGCATAAACCTAAAATTTTATATGACCTGATTCATGATGCATATATAAGATATGTGAATGCATGTTTAGGTCATAAAATTACTTTCAATATGATCCATGATTAGTATAAGAGATATATGGTATCATGTTATTGATCTGAATTTTATTTAGATCCAAATTTTATATACATATATGAGATATATGTTTGTATATTAAATCTGAAAATTATTTTCATGATTTAAAACTTACTTTTATGCAAAAAATTTAGATCTGAAATTTAATTTTGGAATATAAAATTTATGTTTGTGCATGAAGATTTTGGTTATGAAAAAATAAAAAATTAGGTCATATAATAGGATTGCATCTAAGATTTTTGATTTGAATCATATGGGTTTAATATAATTAAGTAATTGATCAAACTGAGTCAAATATTGATTAGGGTTATACTAATTAAGTTAAATGATCATACAATTATTGTTGATCAATTTATTTGAATCCCATATGTAAAATCGATTAATCTAAAGATCTAATTTGGCTCATTGATTTGAGCCCACTTCACTTGAGTTAACTTATTTGGACTAATTGATCTATTGGTGTCTAAGGTAAGTAATTGAGATATGGTTATTTAATTAGTTCTGTTAGCTTACCTGATCAATTTATTGGTGTCTAAGGAAAGCAATGGGGGGACCTCCATAGGGATGGCAATGGGTAGGATTTGGATCGGATATTATGCCATCCATCTCCAAATTCGAACTTAATATCCTATACCCAAATCCTATCCGATACCCAATCGGATAAGCAAAAAGATATCCATCTCCATACCCAATGAGTTCGGGGATATCCACGGATAACCCATTTCTCCATATCCAATCCATACCCACACCTTTCCTATCCCATATCTAAAAAAAATAAACAACTAAAATAATTTTATGTATATTATCAATCAATATAAAATTATCAATTCAACATAAAACATAATTTATAAGTCAAGATTTATAGAAATCAAACATAAAAATAGAATCACAATTCAACAAAGAACACATAAATAACCAAAATAATTTTATACATATTATCAAGCAAAACAGAATTATCAAAATAAAATTATAAATATATATATTCAGATATAGATTCAGGTACTATCCATACCTGTAGGTTTGGATTGGATTCGTGTTCGGATTCAGATAAAAAATAGTACTATCCATACCCTATCCATACCCGTGCTATAGTTTTTGAGTTGTACCCAAATCCGATCAAATCCTATTTTTCGAGTTTGATCGAGTTTGGGTAGGGTGCATACCCATCGGGTCGGATCGATTTTGCCATCCCTAGACCCCCACCGATCTCCACTTACTTGGTCAATTTGGAAGATTAAATTTTTAATTGGGTTGCTTGATATTTTTTATTTAGCCCAAACCAATTAGATCAGTTATATGATGACTGATTAGATAAGACCTAAATCTAAATTTTTTCATAAATATTAAGTCCATAGGTCTTCCACTATTGTAGATATATGGGTGTGCTAGTGGTGTTGATTGTTCTTGACTGGTTACAGTGGTTCAGTTGCACCAAAAATACACAACCACTCTATTAGCAAAGAGTTGCTCTAGGGTAAGGATGGGGTTGGACCCAATAACTGTTAGGTGAGGGACCCAATGACGATTTTGCACATGTTTGTAAACGATGAGTCAGGCTTAACTAAGAAGTATGGTCAATAACTGTTAGGTGAGCCCACATGACTTAGAAACCAAGTCGCTGCAACATGCTTAGAGAAACATCTAGACAAGGAGTTGCCTACGCATAGGTGTGCATGTTACCAATAACTGTTAGGTGAGGTGCATAGCATCGGTGGGACCGCAGCATCCACTAAGAATTCTTTGTCACATTAGAGTTTTTATTTTCTATCCAAAGAGTGGAGAGATCCAAAAAATTAGTGAAAATCATTGTTTGCATCTTAAAATCTCTAGAAGTAAATATAACATTTAAGTATAAAAGTCTAACTTGAATCTTTACTCTCGTAGTTAAACAATGTCAGTCTCAAATCCTCTAGCCCACATCCTTGAAACCAATCGTTTGATCGAAACTAATTACAAAGACTGGCTCAAAAATCTTAGGATTGTCCTGATCTCAAAAAAATCTGTCATAATAGATTGTGCGAGCCCTTCTTTTAATTATTGTAGGATGAGCATCCTACTAGCTTTGCCAGGATGACTGATGGCATGAGGTGGAGTTATTCTACAATGTTGTTCTCACCATTTTGTCATTCTCAAGATAGACAAGGTCATTCCTCTAATGTCAATATATTACTGCAAGTCTCTGAGCTAGTTGCGGATGGGGTCAATCTCCTGTCGATCTAGAGTTTGATGGTATTCCAAGGATCAGACTCCTTGAAAAATCTAAAAAGTAAGTCCACACTCATCGAAGATTCTCTGATGGGGGATCTTTCGATGCCTAAATCAGTCAAAGCTTGAGAATAGTAAAAGAAAGAGAATCAAAGCGAGAGGGTGTTCTTATTCTCTAGGAGCAGAACTTACATAAGGGTCCCCTTTGCCCCCTTTTATATAGAGAGATAGTTGTGTGTTATCTCTAAATTCGATAACGGAGGTAGAGGATAAGTGCCCATGATCGCAAGGATCATTTGTTATCAGTTACTACTGTTAACGACGTGATTTTATCTCATGTGCCCAAGATTAAAAGGAACTGTCCAAGATTCTGGAAGATTTCTTTGGATCAATCTTTTCTTCTTTAGTGGTCTGATGGCTTAGAATTCATCTTGTGTTGTTGGAATGATTCCGACCTTAGGGTCGGTATGCATTCAAACTCAAGGTTGGATTGTAGCCGACATCAAAAAATCATTTTGACAAGATAGTTTGGTTATCCAGCCTTCTCTTCCTAACATTCAAAGAGGTCCTCCAATGTTGATGTAGTTTTTTTACGAGTTGTTGGTGTCAGGTTGGAGGTGTGTTCGGTCACAAATCTAGAAAGAGGAGGTCGAGGTCGGGTAGTTAGTCCCCCTCACAACAATGATGAATATCATAATCATCAATATTTTTCTCACATGATGTACTAGAGCTCATCTCAAGATATACTTTTTGTTTAGTTATTAAAGATTTTGAATGCAAATGGTGGATGGTATATATATCTACGTAATGGAACCTCGATGACATATAATCCTCTACGTATGTGTTAGGTGCTCTCCTTTCCTCCCACACCCGCTATTTACTCATGTGACAACTATTTATGCCGTTAACATCTACCCCCATGCGTTGCACATGCCTGGTGAGCTGGTACTAGGTTACCCAAGCATCTCGCACCATCTTCGATGGTCACGAGCCAGTCACCTCAAACAAAAATCATATGGCGCAGGCACTATAAAACATCATATAAGGCCGGCTTCATAATCTACCATGTGTTCCTTAATTCTAATCTTAAAGTATGAGTCTAAAAGCCAAAGACTTTTTCTACTGATGAAGTTATTAGTTTCATGATTAATATATTCTCTTTCTTTCTCATTTTCAGCACATAGCGATACATACTATATGACCATATGATACACACTAAATATATAATCAGACGATATATACTGTAAGCTTTTTTTATATACACTCAGCAATGATCTAATATATACCTACAGCTAAATTGATACATAGTTTATCAAATTTAGTTTTATCAGTATAGAGTATACTACTAATTGATACACATCTAACAAAATATTCATCCAACATCCTAATACCCACCTTTAGATAAAACGATACATATTTTTAAAATATAATATTCATCAATACACAGCATATCAGCAAATGATACATATTAGATGGCTCATTGATACATACTGAAAGCTTTTTTAATACATATCCAGTAACGATCCAATATACACCTATAGATAAATTAATATATAATTTATCAAATTTAGAATTCACTAATATACAGTATATGATCAGTTGATACACATCTAGTAAAATATTTATCCGATGTTCCAATACACACCTCTAGATAAAATGATATACAGTTTCTGTGAACTTTTAAATGCAAGGATCTTAGAAAAAAAATTGAAAGAAGAGAAAGGACCTCAAGGTATGTATTGGGTCATTATTAGATATGTATCAAAAAAATTTACAGTATATATCAATAAGCTATCTAGTGTGTATCACTTATTTATATACAGTATATTAATAAATATTATATTTTAAAAATAATATATCATTTTATTTAGGATATTGGATGAATATTTTACTAGATATGTATCAATTAGTCATATACTATGTATTAATGAATACTAAATTCGATAAATTATATATCAATTTAGCTATAGATATGTATGAAATCGTTATTGAAAATATATCAAAAAAATTTAAAATATATATCACTTAATTATATACTTAATGTGCATCGTCGTATAATATACATTGCTATATGCTGAAAATAAAAAAAAAATATTTTAATTATTGTATTAATAATTTAGTCACTGTAAAAAATTTTTGGCTAATACTTTCAGACTTGCTTTACATTGAAACAAAAGAAGGCGGCTCCGTCTCCCAATCAAACCGTTGACTTCAACCTCTTCCATCTTGTCCCAAGAACCGTACCAAAGCCCTACAGGAGGACCCGAAGTCAAAGCTCGAAGAGAAGGCCATGGCTTCCTCCTCCGACCAGAGCTTCCCCGCCTCCGTGTCCGGCCTCTGGAGGAGGCCCGTCAACTATTCTTCGATGCCTCGCCCTCCGGCCGCCACTGGTGGATCCCTCCGACCGGACATCGACCTGCCGCCCAAGCCTCGGCCCTTTTTCCAAGTCCTCGCCTTCGGCGTCATCCTTTTCCTCGCTTGCCTCCAGTTCCTCCCCGCCACCCACTTTCGTGATCCCTTCGATCGCCATCGCAGATGGATTCCCTTCGATTCCAATCGGTCGTCATCGTCGGTGAGCTCTTTTTCCGACAAAGCCTGAGTCTAAGATTGGCAGCAGCATTCTGTTTTTGGTTGTATGACGGTTTTATGATTACTCTGCGAGAATTTTAATTTTTATGTCCGTTGAATGTTGGAAACTTAGAGTTTAATTGGATATCTTTTTGGTGAGTCTGATTAGTTTTCTTGAAAAGTTCTTTTTTGGGGGGATTACATTGAATCAGTGGCTTTGTCCTGTGATTAAAAGTTTTAATATTTCGCTCACTTTGTTTTCTGTGAGTAGTCCATTGCGAATCTGATAAGTTAATCTCAAATTCTCTTTTTTTTCTTTGTAACCTTTTTTTAGAACTTTTTTTAACCCTTTTTCATGAAAGGATTCATTGCTAGTTTGGTAACTGTAGATGAAGAAACCGTAACTTTATGTTGTATTTGTTTTGGGGTCATTGGGTGCTCTTATCTAATTAGTTTTGGCTCCTGTATGGGATAATTGATATATAATAAATTGACCCGTTAAATATATATTTTTGGTAAAGTTATTAAAAACTAAAGGGAAATGTACTTTTCATTACATTTATGATCATGTAATAACAATGTCAGATATGCATATAAGAGTGTTACTTTCATGCTATGGACTTGTTTTTGCTGGAACCATTATATTTTATTCAAGTCTACATTATACTAATTTAAATCTCTCTTCTTAAACCTTATACAAACTTGTTCTCACAGGTTACTAATTCAAGAACTTCTGCGAAAGAACAATCAACCATGTCAACACAAGATGAGGAAGTTCAGAGGATACATATCTTTTCTTGGACAGACTGCTTGGATCTTCGAGTGCTTGCAGTGCTTGCCAACTCAACTTTGTCTAACTCAAGGTTCCTTCAATATCTGTTTTACTATATATCACGAGATAGGTTTGTTAGTATCTGTAAGTCCTTCAAAATATTGCTATTATGTGCACAGGTTATGTTATACTGTTCGGCTTCTTTGTTAATTTTATTTGCAAAAACAAAATCCAGGATCACTTTCATAAAATGAAATCATGTTTCAAAATAGCCATTCTTATTAACTATAATTTACTAAGTTTACCGTGGAAAATTGGATGAATCAGACAAACCCAGGGAACTTGTCCATGCTCTTAAATCAGGACTCTCCATTTCACATAGAATAACATGCTTTCTATGAACTGCTATGGTGAACATGTTCTGGATAAGCTTTTCCTCCTTTTAGCTGTTGGTAAAATGGAGGTTTGCTGTCCTATCTGCATAAGCCAGAAGTTACTAAATAGGCCTTCTGTATAATCTGGAAAATATTTCTGCCCAAGTAATCACTTTGCCCTTGGAGCTCAAGTGATTTAAATCTAGCTTGAAGTTGCATGGAAACTGTTTATATACCTCTTATGCAGGTTCATATTTAAAGAAGATATATAAAAGAGATTTAATAGATTATCATATGCCCATTATATTTAGAAGAAATAAAATTAAGCACTTGGTGCACCATATTCCTTTGAATACTATATCTAGGTTAATAATCTAATTGAATTTATGTTTCACCTGTCTTATCCGAAGCATGTTAGTAGTTGAAATTTTTTATATATTTACACTTACTGCTTTTGTTCTCAGATTTCCAGAGCATATTCATTTCCATTTCTTTGTACCGGAACGTGAAGATGAGAAACTGACCTATTATAAACTGAAAGTGATATTTCCCCATTCAAGCATTGAAATCATTGGGTAAGCGCAAGTTACTTGTAGCATAAGCAACTCCTTTGGTTTGTATAGTGTCGTACTCATGCTAAACCTTTCTGTAGGCAAAAGGAAGTGAAGGAAAAACTAAAGTCTATGACACATGAAGGGGAATTCCTTTGGTCCTCTCTTCATGAAATAGCACCTCTTATCATCCCACAAATCAAGTCTTCTTTGAACAAATTCATATACATTTCACCAAATACCATCATAAAGGTATTTCATTTTTTAGCTGCTCAGCTTCTTGCCCTGCTATTTAAGGAATAGACTGATAGATTTCTTCATCAGAAGTTAGCTTAATGGATTGGAGATTTACAGTCACAAGCATACCCTTTTGGTCTGTTTCTCATGGTGCCAAGGTTTTAACTTTTAACTGCCACATGGTGGTGCCATGCCAGCTTGGATTGGCACCATATGTGTTGATCCAAAGCCAATTGGCATGAAGGGCTCCTCAATCCTCAACATCAGAACTCAACGCTGGAACCCAAAGTACTCTAATGCTTAAAAGATGCAACTGCTAAAATATGGTTTTGAAACCTAATATGAAATGCAGTACCTACTACTACAATCCATTGATCTTCTTTGTTACTTTAAACTATGGCCAGCAAGAATGAATTTTCTTTCAAAACATTCACCATCCGCGGTCCATTTTTCAAGTGAAGTGCAATGCGTAGACACCTACAAACAGCATACAAGTACTTAATGAAGTAAAAAAATATCCCCTTTTTTTTCTATAGTTAAATTACCAGACTGTCTGATTATCTGCTTCCCTTTACAAATAAACAAAATACTATTTACTGCACTTTGTTTCAATTTGAAATTGATGTTGTACTCACAGTTAAGTTTGATTTCTTAAGTGTCACTAAGATTATTTTCTTATTGTAAGGGAAACATGCTATTTTAATGATCATTCTACCTATTGTTAGTATCTTTGATAGTTTTATTTTTTTGAAGAGAGGAGTTGAAACCCTGCCCAACTTTATTAAACCAAATTAATCAACAAAAAAGAAGAGAATTACAATGCAAAAGCAGGGAATAAAAGGGCCCCTTAGGCCCTAGCCCTCCCTTTTCCATCTTATCGAATAGGTTCATCAAAGGTTTCCATACAACAGTGTATCAGCAATCCTAGAGTTACACAACACTGTCACTCACGAAACAATTCAATGGCTTGTTTATCACAATCTTAGCCAGATTTAAATTGTTAAGGAGGCTTCTCTAATTTCTTTCCTTTCATATTGCCCAACATACTTCAACAGCCAAGTGATCCTGTGGTATTTGCTATGTTATAGGAATCCTTTTCTTTCTCCATGTCATCCAAAAGGGTGCTAGCAAAGTTGATCTTCCTCGAATGTTGAGAGCATTGGTAACCCAACACCACCAAATCTGCCTAGAATAAATACATGATAACAAAAGGATAAGGAATGGTCTTTATATGTGAGTTACATAGAGGATAATCACTATTAACCGTGAACTCTTTAATCAGGTCCTATCTGATGCATAGCTTATCACTGAAGGCCAGCCACATAAACAATTAGTGGGACTCCTGTAACAATATAGATAAGGGTGACCACATCTCCCCATCATTCAAGAACCTATAGATTGTCTTTAGAAAAAAAAAATTCTTAGTCATACCCCTCTAGGCAATATCATCAAGTTATTCATTTCGAGCAATTTGGCATAATAATGTATTTAGCTCATGGTTTACTGAATGGGCTGAACCTCCTGGTTCACCTCGTACCGAGCTGAACCATTGCGGTGCCAGGTTAGTTCGGTCCTATTCTTCAAAACCACATCCGACCCATCCATATCGAGACATACCATCCTGTACCAAGGCATACTAGTCCCATACCTTACCGAACCGAAGTGCATCGACCTGTACCCAGATAAAAAATATAGAAAAAAATAGTTTGACTCGATCTGTTAATCGGACCGAACCATCCAATTCACCCCGTATCAAGCTAAACCAACCACCACTCGGTATGGGTCTTGGTACCGACTTTGTGGACCTTGATTCAGCTGTTGCCATTTCATTTCAGCCTGCCATGTCAAAGATCTTCAAATCTAACTCAGATACTTCTCAAAGATAGAGGTATGGAGGTTTCGACTACCTGTCCAGTCTGTGGATTGGAGGAGTCGATGGAGCATGCACTCTTCTGCTGTCCGAGGGCGAGTTTGATTTGGAGGATGACGGATGGCTAGTCGGAGGGAGCAATCAGTGTCCCTTGGCTTCCTATCTTTCTAGATGCAATCCGTCGGTCCATGGTCGAGGGTTCGCTCGGGAGCAGCATCAGATTTGGCTGTCCAAGAATAGTCTTGTGTTCAATGCTGAGATTGAGCCTATGCGGCGAGTGCTTGAGAGAGCATATTGTTTAACTGCGGAGTACTGCTATTTCGATACTACTTGCTCGAACCGTGCCATCTCAAGTTTTTAGAACTCTCTTGTGGCGTCTGCAGCGATCCGAAGGATTCTATTCATTTTCTGGGAGTTCCCTCTCTTGGAGTTTGTCAAGATCAACTTTAATGGCAATGTCAGAGATGGCAAAGATAGTTCAAGCTATGTTATCCGGTATCTCGATGCTAGGCTATTAACGGCAGGGGGCTCATAGCTTTTTGAGCCAACCATCTCGCTGTAGTGCTTCGTGTCACTTAGACAGGTATCATCTGCACAAGACAGGAGTTGCGGGCTGAGAGGATCTTCATTGAGGGTGACTCTACCACAGTCATCGATTGGATCCGGGATGAGGTGAAGCATCTAGATGTTCATCCGCTTCTTTATGATATCTAAAAGTCCCTTCGTCACTCCACCAAGACGACTATCCGACGTGTTTTATCAGGAGGCGAGCGGTGCTGCGGAATGAGTTGCTTCCTTTGTTGCCGAGCATACTAAAAATGGACCTAGCACCAAGGCGATGTATGCTCCTGGATCCTGAAAAATATTTTGTATTCTGACTCCTTAGGTTGTACTTGTGCTAGAATGGTGTGACCGCCTGTTCGTACCAAAAAAAAAAAAAGGCCTTCAAATTTTTATATTCCAATTGCTATTTTGTTTGTTGAATTGTAACCTCACTCAAACATTTAGTTTGCAAGCCATTTGATAGCTGTTGGGAAAGAGCCAACTTAAATAGAGATCTTCCAACCACAAATCTTTCCAAAACCGAATCTCCTTCCCATTTCCAAAAATAAGACTTATATGGTTCCAAAGTCCAAGGAAGATTTCACAACTTCTTATCAAATTCCTGAGATAATCTTCTATTTCTTTTTTTCCTTGTAGATGGTCCCACATATTCTCTCTAAGGTAAGCCCATCTGACTTGCCTTTTGCACATACTCTCTTTGTCACAAAGGTATCTCCACTCCCACTTTGATAATAAGGCTGAATTCATTGCTTCTAAATCCATAATGACCAATCCACCCTCTGTGGGATCACAAATCTGCCCCTCAATTTTCATACTAGGATAGACATATGACATGAATAAATAGGGTAAAATCATTTCAAATTCACTATAAGGTAGGTTCCATTATTATATATGGGTTCTTGGCTTCCAATGTATACAAAAAGTTATTGTTAATTACCCCCTAAAATTAGAAAACCTCCAATTAAAAGACTTTTGTAAGCGCTGAAAGGAAAGATGATGAATATAAAAGAAATTTGAATTTCATTATATTGCTCACTTAGTAACTTGGCCTAACCGAGGGCAGACCCTAGGTGTCGATAAATGAACAAGTACACCAAAACACATTTACATGTGTATTTAAATTTCAGTAGATATTCATAGTATACATCATGCCTTAAATATATCCAGTTTAATGATATATAGGTCACATAAGTTTGGATATGCCCAATTTAATGATGTGGAGGTCATTATATCATTTTGAATTTATCATGTACATTTCATCTTTGTTCAGTTTAATGACATAAAAAATGGGTGACCAATGCGTAAGGCTCCTCTTGTAGCGAGGTTCAGAGAAGGTCATATGCATGCAATCTTACCCCACAAGCAAAAAGCCTATTTCCATGCTTCAAACTCATGACATCCAAGTGACAATAGAGCAATCTTATCATTGCATTAAGGCTTACACCCTTTTAAACCTCATTACCCAGTTATGATCCCAATAAACCAAGGTCGTGGGAGGGGCAAATAGGGATTGACCTAATCTTTATATCTATATCTATATATTTATAAAGCAGCTGTCCCAGAACTTGAAGCCACACCATTGCACTTCTCAACCCAAGCCTTTTATCACTGCACCATTGCATACATACATACATGCATATACATTCATATATATATATATATATATATATATATATATATATATATATATAAAGCAGCTGTCCTAGAACTTGAAGTCACACCATTGCACTTCTCAAACCAAGCCTTTTATCACTGCACCAAGTGATGGTATCTTTCTTCAATGTAAAGACACAGTGGCCATATTATTTTGGATTCGTCCAAATGACCGATAGGGAGTCACTTTGTTTTGAATTTGTCCAATTTAGTGACATGGTGATCATTTCATTTCTTATTTGTCTAGTTCAACAACAAGGTGGTCATTGCATTTGGATTTCTCTAGTTTAACAACATTGTGGTCATCATTTTGGATTTATCTAATTCAATGACATAACGGTCATATCATTTTGAATTTTATCCAATTTAATGACATAGCAGTCATAACATTTTGAGTTTGTCCAATTTAACGATATGGTGTTCAATTTAACCTCTTCCTTTGATAGATAGATTGAGCTACAATTTGCTGGGGAAGCAAACACTAATGCGTTTTCTCACCACTCTAGAAGAAAGACCGTTTATAGTTACCCATTCTTCTTCTCAACCAAACTGCCTGTCTAAGGATTGAGACATGGTCGATTGGTAGGGTAGAATGAACTGCATTGAGCATGACCAATAAACCCCTGAAAGACACAAGCTTCACTCTCCAAACCGACATTCTGCTCTCCATTTTCTCAAGGAGAGATGACAAGTCCTTACTAGCAAGGCTTTGTCCAACAAAGGCAATCCCAAATATTTAATTGGGGATTTCTTTGACTTACAATGCAATAAAAAAGCCATGTACTCCCTTATTAATTTATCACATACCAACACCACCAATGAGCTTTTATGAAGATTGATGGATGACCTAAGTTCAAGGCAAAGTAAATTTAACTTCAACACAGCTACTTGTCCTTTCTTTACATTCATAAACACCATCATATGATCAGCATACTGAAGTAGAATTGTTCCCAAATCTTCATCTTGTTTTGCAAAGTTCCACTGTCAAGGCCTTTCTCTTGTGAAACCCAAATAACCCTTGCCAAACAATCAGCAGCAATGATAAAAAGAAGGGGGAAAGAGGATCTTCTTGATCGAGACCCCACTTGCATTGAATCTATACTTGGTTCGCCATTGACTAGAACCTCCACCTCACTAGAGCGACTACCTTTTTAATCTGCTGTACAAAATGAACAGGAAACTCCGTGGAATAGGGCCAACAGCAGGATGTCCCATTAAGGCTATCATATGCTTTTCCAAAATCAATCTTCATGAGTCATCCTTGTACGTCTCATCTCTTACTTTGGTGGAGAAGATCATGAGCAGCTGAGCTAATAATAATTTGTCTTGGAGTCGTCTACCTTTTATAAAGACTGACTGAGATATATTCACCAAATCTGGAAGTAGGGAGGTTAATTTATTCACTAATACCTTTGACGCAATCTCAATAATGCTATAAGTTAGACCTTTTTGCCTGAAATCATTTGGTTTAGTAGCCACCTCCTTCCTAGTAATTACAACCAGGTAAGCATAATTGAATACGAGAGGTCAATATTTTTCTCATAAGTTTGCTTAAAGAGTTTCACCAGGTCACCTTTAATCAAATTTAGAAACGGTGGAAGAAGATCATTGCAAACCTTTCTGGTCCTGGGCTTCTGTCACTTTCCATGGAGAACATGGATTTCTATTCTCTTCCTTCAAAAACAGATCGGCCAAAGAGAAAATATCAGGATGCCATTCTGGATATGGTATCAATTTGCTCTAATCTCAGAATCCCTAGCAGAGAAAATATTCTTTAAGTACACCTTGAAAGCTCCAATAACTTCCTGCTTTTTGTCCAACCAAGTATTATTCCACTGCAGGGAAGTGATAGCATTAAATCCTTATGAAAACTTGCTGTCTTGTGAAAGAATTTGTTTCCATATATTTCCTCTTTGGCATAGATATCCTCTTCTGTCTCTTTTGTCATTCATTTTTCTTTAGATTCCTAGTTCCTCCTTGATATCCAGATCTATAGCCTTTAGCAGGTTCTCTTTCTGCTCTTTTCTATTATCTTCTTCATTCTATCCCATTTCCTTAGGGCTTCCCTCACCATTCGAATAATTAAATCCTTAGCTGCATCTTTAACTTCATCAACCTGACACCATGCTGTGTTACAATATCCTTAACCTCTCATTCCTCCAACCACTATTTTTCAAACCTGAATAATTTGCTTTTCTTCAGTTTTGACTTGAAGGACAGAAATAAAGTAACATGGTCAGAAGTCAGAACAGGTATTAGGAAGAGCTTCCTTGAAGTATAGCCGAAAGACAGTCTTCTGCTCTTGTGATACAAGATATTGATCCGATTGTGCCATTGCTGGGTCCTTCCTGTTATTAGACCAGGCTAACTCTATTCTTTTTAGGGTTAAGTCTATTAACTCCAACTGCCTCAACAACTTTTCAAAGTCAGTTGCTTTACAACCCACTTGAGAAATCACTCTCCTCTCACCCTTCAGCAGAATTGAGTTGATGTCCTTGCAAACACCCATAAACCCAAGAAGGTGACTCTAACCTCCTTGAGTTCATTCTAAAGGGAATTCTAAAAACTTTTACATTAGGATCATATGCAGATGTAAGGGAGAAGGGTACTTTAGAATCCATATCTTCTGCCTCCACCATCAACAAAAATGTTTGAGTTAGGGCTTTTTTAAGTTTGAGTTACTTGGAGTTCTAACCAAGAAGCATACCATCTGAGGAGGCACTCATTGATCAATCAACACTCGTCCAATAGAGTTCAAGATTTTCTTGCATTTTTCAAATGCTCATATGGTTCAATTAGGATACCACCTGAGGAGCCATTAGAGATTAGTTTCTGCCATTGGTTAAGCAACCCTTCTCCAATAGAGTTCAAGATTTTCTTGACAGTTTTCAAATGCTCATATGGTTCAATTACATATTTGAACTTCGCAGATTGTAGATAGTCGATACAATGCTTTCAGAGCTAGTGTCAGACTTCTCCTAAGGTTTTTTGCATGAGAGTTTCCCAACCAACTTCAATCATGCCATAAGCAATCCCCTCCTGCTTTTCCAGAATGTTGATGGATTAAAAATGACTACATGATGCCTTGCTATCTTGTCATCCATCTCTGTATTTTATGCCATCAATGATTTTCTCTTGTATATTTAAGGGAGGAAATTGCTGTGATGTAGTCCAGTCCATGATGTATACTCTTGGGTGTTGTTTGGCGCAGCAACATCCTCTCTCTAAACCAGAGGCCACAACTTTCACTTGATCATGTTCTCTGAACTTTAAATCCATGTTTGGATCCATAGGGAAAATACACAATGCATGACTCTATTTTTCATTCTCATAATGTTTTCAAAGCCTTGAGGATCAAGGAATTATGTGTTCAGTAACTATCTCTGATCAAATCATCAACAGAGTAGGTTGGCTTGACTAGATTGTTGTAGATGTTCAGTTATAACCTCCTCTGATCACTCACTACTAGAACCACCACTGCTCTTATTTTCTTTTCTTTTCCCTTTTTCTTGTTTGAAAACCACTGGACAAATTAATGCAACCTGGTCTGTGAATATGAGGTGGGGAACTGCATAGTCACAAGTTTGGCATTTAAGAACAGTTCATGGACATTCAAAGATTTGGGAATTCTGGAAAAATACAGAATTTGCAAAATGCTCAAAAAGAAAAACCACTAGTTAAAAATCCAAAAAAAAAAAAAAAAAAGAAAGTATAGGTGCTTACATATTCACATGGAAACCAAGCTTGGACAGGCAAAAACTAGCTGAAACTCTACTGTATACAATAAATAGCATCGTTGATCTGTAATGATGAAAATTCCTGAATAAAGCTTTAATAATTTGTGAACAAAATATAAATTTATTAAGATATGATTAATTATTCATTAATTGAATTACCTAAAAAAACTATAGAATCATTTGGCCAATGAAAATATTGTGAACGATTCAAAACGTTGCCAATAGTTCAGAGAACATTTTTACTAATTCACTATGCTGGACTTATGGAATAAACTACTTGTGCAAAATTATGCTGAAGTCCATACTTCATAATGCACCATCCTAATTAGCCCATCATTCATAAAGTATCTAAAACAAACTTAGAACTTCAAACAACTAGGTCAAGGTCTTCTATCAATCTCTGGCAAACTCATCAGACTTTTTAATAAAGCTCACAAGAATATCGCTTCTAGAGGTTTATTAAGTTGTACTTACACAACCATGCATACTTCTATGCAGCTTTGTATTGGCTGCTACTCGCCTTTAAGCATTTACATAAACAATAGAAACAAGACCTTAAAATTATTAGCAAATGTTGTCCATATATTGTGTTGGCTTAATGGATCTATTCAAAATCCATTGAAGATTGGGAATTCTTACGATCAGCGCAAATTTGACATTCTCCCTGAATTGATGCAAACTTCCTAGTCAAAACAAGTATGAGCAAGTGAAGAACTTGCCATGATTTTTAGAAGGCCAATCATTAATGTGGGGAGATCTAAGTTACTGGTCACACTGTATAGACTCATAAATCAGACAGCAATTAGAATTCTTTTTGACTTGAAAGGCATTTTTACAAAGAGAGAAGGCATAAGTTTTTGTAGGGAATTTCATTCATCTCCAAAACAAGTAAAAGAGCCGCATTGAAACATTGCTGCCAAACTGGAAGGGTGCTACATGACAACTCGCCTAGAAGCCTGCCAATTTTGATGCTGCATTTGATTTGCCCAAAATTCCTTACTTTGATTTCAGATGTATTAGGTGCTTTGTTACTCTTACACACCCATTAGATCTCCTGATTGACCTGTCATGTACTCCATTATAGTGGGTTTGCTTCTTAAGGCTACATCCTAGCATAGTTTCATTCCAGAATCAGGCCTGAAATAACTCTTAAAAATTCTTTTGCTGCTGCTAATGTTCCGGCTGGTCTGGATTTCATCTACTAAGCTACCTGTCATATACTCCACTGTGCTGAGCTTTTTTCTTAAGCAAATTCACCAAAGATGGGCCAGATATATGGACAAGTAGGATATGGATGAGATGAGTGGGCCCCTTATTTCTCTAATATCATTTGAAAATCATGAATTTCTGAGGATGTACAAGTACTCTTTTTTGCTGATGTTCTTCAATCTCATGAATTTAGATAATCTTTTGTTTTTGATTCACAAAAAGATTGGAGCATCTTAAAACAACATGATAAAATAATATTTTCCATCCTTGGTTTTAAAAATTTACAGTCTTCTTTTCATGTACAGGGAGATATTGGGGAGCTGTATGATGTTGATTTGAGACTGTATGCTATCGCAGCTGCTGAAGACTGCAGCGGGAGGTTGGGTGATTATGTCAATATCGATGTTTTAAATGCCATTCAGAGGACAGCTGCCAAGCCTTGGGTATCTAACAAATTTTATGACAAAAATGCATGTGTACCTGACTTTAGTGTGCTTTCACTTGATGCAACAAAGCTAGAAAATAATCTAGTGGATGCCATCCTATGGTGGACTAAAGTTCTCAATCTGGGAAGTGAAAGGTTTGCTGTTACGTCCAGTTTACATTCAGTACAAGCTTCCCAAGTTGTCGTTTTAAAATGTCATTAAGGTAGTTACTTCAGGTATGGTCATGACTTTCTACTCGCCTGTATGTGAATTTGCAGGAGCAATCAGATCAACCCAGCTATTGCATTAGCATTCTATGATAAATATCACAAGCTTCCTTCTGCCTGGAAGCTTAGTCCTTCTTTGCCAAATATGACAGATGACAAAACTAAAGTTCTTCATTTTGATGGACCTGCAAAGGTCTGCTCAAAACATGCGCATCAGAGTCAAGGATCAGAATATGGCAATGTTTGGCAGAAATATCTTCCTCCAAATTCTAACATCATCTTGAGCCATTGAAACTGCAGATTTATACAACACCATGTTGGTATTTTGTCTCCATCCTATGAGTGTTCCTCTGTTACTGACTGTGGCTTTTCAAATGATAGCTTGACACTTACAGACCGGGAAATTAATTTTCCACCGTAAAGGAGATGCCTATTTATCAGCAAATTTCTGCAAGAAGAAGTCAAGAAAAATTCACTGAACATTAAGATTTCATGCAATTTGATTGTTTTCCCAAGAAAATGGAGCTTCCCATGCTGCCCATGGAGATGGAACTCTGTAAATTATATTCAAGCAAATTATACAAGGTTGGAGATAAGTGTTGATATTGATGGCCTACATTCAACAAATATTGTACTAGTTGAGCCAAGTTTTTTAGATATTGATTTTGATTAGGTAAAATGATTGATATGTGTGATGTGTGCATATTTTTTTATAATCAATTTCTTAAGGAGAGCAGAATTGGGCATTTGTAGACCATTTTGGTGTTTTTCATAGGTAAATATATTCTTGTGCTTAATTGTTATGAATTATGACGATGCTTTTATGCATACTCATGTAGTCATGTGTATTCATTCTTGGGATAGAATTGGTTGATGCTTGTTGGAATGAACTTGCACTGGAATGGAAGAAGCAGGGGAATGTTAAAGTACTATAATTCAACATGCAGTTTACAGTTAGAATAGATAACATTTACTTTTGTCTGGTTCAGTAACTATTAAAAGTATTTGGTGCTGTAATGGGAACTAGGTTTCTACTCTGATGCTGAACTCTTATCAGATCTTCCAGATACTTGAGCCCTGATATGTTGAGGGTTTTCCTGGCAATGCTACTATCCATGCATGGTCTTGGATGGTAGATTCATTTAACCACTCCTCCTGTTTGTGTATCAGATTTCCTTGTATTCAATAATCTATGCATGTGTGTATATATGTATATGTACGTATATATGTATGCATATATCGATGAATGCATGTATATATGTAAATATATGCATAGTTTTGTTTATTTGTGATGTGTAATTACCAGCTTATGTCTTATCAAAACCCAAGGAGTGGTAGGTAACCTTCTTTTACACTGCTGTGGGCAATCCATTTCTTAGCAAAGCATGGTGGAGAGTGCCTGATATTTTGAGGTGGCTTGTGATGGAAGCATCATTCTAGTCCCTTTTTAGAGACATAGTGGCGGTGACATAGAATACAGGTCTGCGTTGTGGGTGCCTAAAACGTGTGGTACTGAAGGCTAATTTTATGTTGTTGGGCAGTTGGAGGGTCATTTCATGCTGTCACTGGATAGGCCCAGAAATGCTGGACTTTTCTGAATTGGGCAAACTGGTCCCCCGAGGGGGGAACTAATTTCCCATTGGACATAAATGCTGTGCAATGTTCCTTCTCCCCTTTTCTTTCCTTTAATTTATTTTATGTATTTATTTTGTTTTAGTTTAGTTTGTATGTATGTTTGTGTAGGGTATGCTGAATAATGTTCAAGCTGCTGCTGCTGCTTTTTTTTTTTTTTTTTTTTTTTGGGATCGGCTACCTTACAAAATCCTTGAGTAAATACATCAAATTGCGATAGTCACCAAAATATCTTGAAGATATCTTGGCATGATAGAAAAAATCTCCTACGGTATCGAAGCAGTATGTTGTCACATAGGAAGCAATCCAATCAGTTGTCCTATTAACCTCCCAAAAATGTCTCATAGTACATAAAGTTATGCTCGTTTTGAGTCTCCAAACAATGTTTAACCTCAATGCTTTTTAGCCTGTTATGATAAGTGTTGAATGTTGGTGTAGGGTGAAGCAGGGAATGGAAAGTTTAGAGGGTGGAAGAAGGAATACATAATTGAAAGTCCCTTTTTAGGGACACAACAGTAATTATAATTCCTGAAATCCTATATTCTTTGTACCATACATAAAATCCTGCAATACACACGCACACACACAGAGAGAGGGAGAGAGATCACTGCCACTCTTCATCTTGGCGATATATCGGTTTCCTTTGTGGAAGGAAACCTTTATTACGGGCAGATCACAATATGTTTCAATCCCATGTACAAATAACCAGAATTCATCAGCCCCACAAAGGAGCATTTTGGTCCCATCTCTTCTTTTGTTGTTGTAGCTTGTTGGAAGTACATATTTTTGGAGAAAAAAAGGGTTGGGAGTACATATAAAAGTGATGAACGGATGAACAAAGGCCTCATAATTGGGTACTCGGACTGCTGGTGGTGCTCATTAATGTAGCATCCTATACAGCTTCTGTAGACTGTTGCCTCCACTTTTTTCATCCTTTCTCTCAATGATAAAGCTCGTGGCCAAGTTTTAATCAATATTCAACCTACATGAGTGCCAATGGATCTCAGCATCTGCCTTTAGAAGTTGATATGATTTTAGGCGTTCATGCTCAATGTCTGATAGATGTGTGTAAACTTTATGTGAGAATTCATGCAGGTGCATGTTTAGTCCCACAAATCGGTTATGTATAAGATCGATATTAGATACTTATTCAAGACTAAGGAATTCAAATAACATCTCCTGATTCATCTTTGCGGATGAGGTTCTAGATTGTTACACAGTCATCAATCCCATGAACTTCTATGCAGCCACGAGTATCAGTAATCTTGGTCATCTTGGTAAGGTTATAAGCCATCATGTTGCTAGAATATGAGACGTAATGAGGTCGGCTTAGCAATTGGCAGGCATGGTTCTCTACAGCAGGTGTTATGATTTGAATCCCCACGCTATTTTTTTGGCTTGCATTGTGGACTTTGAAGCAGGCCATTCGCACATCTAGAGTTGTATGAAGAATGCTAAGTTTAAACTGAAGTAATTTATGGGAAACAAATCATACTCTTAATTACATTGCATGCATGCTTGCCTCCCCTTTAGAAAAAGAGATTCTTCAAAGTCCTGGATACTTGCACAGCAATACCCACTAAGGAAAGCATGGACGTTGCCACATCTCATGCCCATTTCTATCCCATCACTGCGCATGCTGACCTTCGCAAGCAAGCTCTTATTGCATGCATATGTGAGCTACAAAAAATATAACTTTATTTTTCTTTTTCACCCTTTCTCTATGTTCTCCTTTCCCTTGGCAAAAGGAGGGTTACTTTTTATGGTCCACCCTTGCTCCATTGAGGGGTTGTTTTCATGCCATCAACTTCACTATTGAGACATCTCTCGAGGGGTAAAAAATAAAAAAAAAAAAGAAAGAAACTTTAGAGCGTTTTTCTGAACAAAAGAAAAGCTTCATTGCTGAGACTGGTAAATTTGATTTATACTTCAACTATTATTTAATTTCCTAAAGATGACTTAAGATTCTCCGCTTAATTTTTGATGACCTTGATACATGGAAATTATATACTAGTTCTTCAAGTTCTTTTAGGCCCATTCAATCCAATCATTGATCAGTTCCTTGTTTATGTTCTTATTTCTTAAGCAAAACAGCTGTAAGATTATTGGACAGCTGATTAGTTAATTTAACCCTGCCAATTGAAATCCTGTAATTATTAGAGCAAGAGATGTCAGCGTGAAGGAGATTAATCAATGGATTTGATTACATGAGCTGGCTTCCTAAGATTAAAGGCATTTGCTGATGTTACATGCAATGTTTAAATTGGAGGGAGCAAGTCTGACTTTTTTTTCTGATTTAACAAAATTAATATTAGAGTAGAGGTTCTGCCAAAAAAAAAAATTATTGGAGTAGAGGCCACTCATTGTTGGTAGAGAGTTCAACAGCTTGTCCATAAGGCATCTCATGGCTAATGTTGCTTGGCAAAAAATGGAAATCACCAAGCACAGCCAATATTAAGCTAGCTAAGAGCTTATTTTAGAAATGCTCCTCCTTTTTTTTTTATATACATAGGTTATATTTGGTCAATGGCAATTGAGACTGGGTTCAGATTGTATCCCTTGCACGAACGAATAATTTATCATTTTTTGTGATACGTATCATTCGAACAGGCAATAGCCGGTGTGAGACCTATATGAACACGATTTAGTGGTTGATGTCACAAAAAAAAATTAATTATTCTTTCGCATAAAAGATACAACTCAACAACATAAGACGTGATCTTGTGGTGAAAGACACCACTCTCTTAAACCCATACACTGGGTAGAGAGCTTCTGGGTTCAATACAAGAAGCAGGCATTCTTAATTTCCTAGTGTATTAAAAGCTAAGAAATAAATGGAACATAACCAAACATTAGTACTTGGATTATGAGAAGATCATTATGAGGACTTGGTTAAGGATATCTTACTTTGTGCATCGGAAAATTTCTCTTTGGCATAACGAGAATTTACATAAATTATAAAAAAGAAGTACGGTATAAAAAGATGGTTTAATGATAAATTGTCAAGTATAAAAATATAACGAAGGGATGGACATGATTCATATATAGATCGGTGCAATTTATCAGCAAGTTCTGAAGTAAAGTGCCAGCATCAAAAAGTATTTTTGATATCCGTAAGAGAAAGCAAAAAAATAATAAGAGAAAAAAAAAAAAAAAAAAAAAAAACATGTGCACCAACAGGATCCTCAAACATTTTTCTTTGAGAAAAAATGAGTGGTGTCAGAGAAAGGTGGGATGTGATTCCCACGCGGCAACCCCACACGGATGTGGCCTTGGTTTTCCTTCAAAAATGAACACACCTTTAACAAGTTCTCTACGATCTTACGTGACTCAAAAGATTTTGACTTGGTCAAGAGAGATTTTTTTTTTTTAGAAGTTAAGGGATGATCTTTTCTTATGGAGCCCTTTGGATGTGACCTCTTTAATTACATCAAAGCAGAGGGAAGATGTGAACAGGTCTTGTCACATTAAAGGAGATGAGGTCTTTTCACTCTTCAACACATGAGTCCTTTTGTGGGAACATGGGTCTTCTCCACCCTCTCCCATGTGAGAGCTCATGGTTTTTCCTGCTGGTCTACGTATGTTGTGGTAGCAAATGCACGTATGGTCGGGGTCCATGAAAGTGCCCACACTTTCCAAAGAGAATCTTATTATTTTAGAAAGATCTCTTCATGTTAAGACCGTAAATATGGCAAAGAGTGCCATCCAACCAAATGAGCTACTTTAATAAAGAAGATTCTTCAAGTCATATGAACACCGTTGTAGGTGGTTAAATCATGGCTTGCGTGATAGATCCCATAGCCTTTCTTATTTTTATGGATGGATAAATCAGTGCTTGTAAGATTAAATCTAAAAAGATAGATAGAGAATAGTCTCAGAATTAGGATTGCACCATACTCAATGACTACCATCAAAAATTAGATAACTATCAACAACAATACGTCACAAATACATGATGTATATATGACTGTTTTATTTGATAGCCATCCACCTTCATTATCGAATGATGCAACGGCTATCAAATATTATATAATACTTTATAGTATAAATCATGCACTACATGGGATCTGTGCTCAAGCAGTGAATAAAAGTGTAGAGAAAGGGGGGGAAAAAAGTTAATTAGAATAGGCAAGCATGATGTCACAGGCTTGGTTGATGCTAGATATATTGATCTCATAGATAGACTTGTATGGCTTAGAGAAATCTGCATGTCTGTACTCTTTATGCTAGAAAGACTTGGATTTTATAATCTTTGATGGGTTGTGGAAGTAGCATCCTTTTTGTCTAGTCTAGTAATATCAAAAGCCATCCTATCTCATTGGTCTAATTAAATAAGCTAAATTCACTTATACTATTCCATTAGTGGAGCGTCATGATTTGGTCGAAGTGTCAAGCCAACCACTTCCAGTGATAATTTTTCCCTCAGAACTTCTTTTGTCATCGCTCTCTGAGGTAATTAAGATATATATGGATCCTTTCCAACACTAATGGACTACGTTCAGCTCAATATCTATCTCAAGCTGATGTGAGACCTCTCATCTGGAACAACAGCTTTCCATTTTATACAAAAATTCACTCCCTCAATCACGTTGAAAATTGAAGATTAGCATGGTAACCCTACAAAGATGGATATGATGTGATTTTGGACGGTTATAACATGACTCCAATATATTACAACATGACCTCTAGAAGATTTCAGATTCCATGCCTATATTTAGATCCAGAATCTCTCCATAAGAGGTAGGATGGTAAGGTGACTCAAAAAAATTCTTATTCTTCTGAATCTCTGAATCTTTATCCTACACAATTCCGAAAAATTATACATCTAACTTAAATATTAAAGAACTGCTTAAAGTCAACTCCAGTAAAATTTTTAATAAAGTATTATCTTATAGATGAATGAAGATAATTCATATCAGCAATTCGAAAATTGGCAGCAATAATTTTATTTTTAAAAAGAGAGTTTCTCAGAAAACTTCTCATTTATTAATGCATCTCTCTCTCCCCGAGATTGTGCATGTGTGCAGGCCACGTGTGTGGTGGGGGGCAGGTGTGGAGGTGGGTGGGTGGGTGGGTGGATGTGTACGCGTGTGATTGTGCCAGTATGTGGGCGTGCATGTCTGTATGCGTGCGTACGTGCGGGCAGGCTGTTCCAAGTGACAAGTGCTCTATCTCGTTGGGAAGTCAAAACTCTACAACTAAAATGAATTGATACCTAGAGAAAAAAACAGCGAGCCAAATTAGTAAAGATTGCATTTGGTTATATTTTTTTATTTTTAATTTTTAATTTTTAAAAAAATATTTTTTATTATTTTAATTTTTATTATTGAGTGAAAATAAAAAAATAAAAAATATGTTTGATAACTACATTGCTATAAAATAAAAAGTAATATTTGGAGATGGCAGGTGAAAAGCTTGACGAGAGAAAAAGATTTCGAAAGAGAGGGAGAATGAGGTAGGGAGGTGAAGAGCTCGATGAGGGAGAAGAATTCAAACTCTTTATTTTTTGATTTGACGTTTTAAACGTGGAGAAGCAAAAAAAAAATAAAAAAATAAATTTTGGAAGGTAAAAAAATTTTGTTTTGCATATAAAGCAAGTATTTTAATTTTTTTTTTTTTTTTTATCAAATATTATTTTTTAATTTTTTATTTTTTATAAATTAAAAAATAAAAAAAATATTTTTTTAATAACTAATCAAATGCATATACTAATAATAACGAACGTAAGGACAAATTTGTTTGTAAAAAGCTAAGCAAGTAATGCTAAAATATACCTATAACAAGTCATGATATGTCTCGTGGCAATCACCATTCCACATGCATATCATACTCAAGGAGGAGTTTTGAAATATTTCTACATGAATGACACGCCGAGCATAAGTCATAAATTTCTTCTACCAATAGGCAGGAAACGAACAATTCAAGATTGATACCACGCGACATGGGTTTGAAAATTTTCTAGATTCATTGTGACTTTTGAGGCCTAAAAGATTAGCTGAGATGCTAAAAGCTTCAAATGTTAACTGCTATAATTCTTTACCATATCTTTTGTTTCTCCACCAACTTCATTGCTTATCAATCATAATCAACATGGTCAGTCCCCACAGTATCTTCTTTCTAAAGTTTTTTGTTTTTTATCTACTTAATCTTTAGTCCCACTCAGATTAATTAGCTTTGTATATAGCTTTTAAGGTTCACAACTTCGCATTGTCCAATTAAACTAGCATTAAGCGTGATTTGGTGTCTAAGACAGTTTTGTACAAATTAATGCAAAGCTGGAGCATGATGAAAGTGATTGCAAGAAATGGTGTCTGAGGAAAAAAGTTTTGCAGAATATAAAATCAATGGTTGTAAAGTGGCTGTGGCCGACCAACAAATGCACGGAAAAATAATAAAAAATAGCATCGAGATCATCCTTTTATTTAGCTTTTTAAGGCTCACAACTTTTCATCAAGACTATTCATGCCGAAATTAATATTAAACATGATTTGATTTGGCGACCAAGACAGCTTTGCAAAGCCAAAGCTGAAACATGATGAAAGTGATTGCAAAAGTGGGTGATCGAGAGGAAAAAAGGTTTGTTGAGTCCAAATAGTTGTTCAGTGGTGTGGCCTACCAACACAAAATACATTCAGAAAACAGTAAGGCAAATCTTAAACGTGATGGAAGTGATTGAGAAAAAAGGGTGTCTAAATTATTTGTTGAGTGGTGTGGCCTACTGACACAAATGCCTGCAAATTAATTAAAATAATAAAATAAGAGAAAATCTCCGACCAGACAGATTCGACCTGCGACCTAAGGATTGATCTAGGTAACGAGAGTGCTTGTCAAAACTTTAATATTTAAATAATAACATAAAGGATGGGTTCTGCTGCAGAATGTTTTGTATAATAATATTTTAAATTTTTTGTCATTCATTATATAATGGATGATCCAGATTTTCCTTATGGCAAGCCAGTGAGAAGCTCAGATACACATGACAAATACCATGACTAAGGCTGCAAATAGTTCAGAACGAACCAGAGCGTGCTTGATCTTGACCTGACCCAATTCATGTATGGATCTTGATATTGGACTCGAACTCAATCAAATAGATGATCAGATGTTAGGCCGGATCCATGGAAAATATTTTAAAACTAGCGGGTCATTCAAATCGGGTTGAGGTCATGCATGACCGGGACTTAACCCAAAATATTTGTATCCAAGTCAGATCCAGATCTATATTAACAAGATTTCATGAAGAAAATTTTTTCCTTACTTACAAATTAAACTAAAATTTGATTGCCACAAAATTGTTTGTTAATATGGTCAAAACTTCATGAACTAGTGTTTATCTAAAGCTGCAATATGCTTTGAGAGGTTAAAAATCTCAACAATATTTAGTCTTCCTTAAATTAGTGAGATTAGTTTGAGTGCTTTTATCTTAATAGAGGGAAAGAACAAATGACTTGCAATACTTTCTTAGGGTTAATTCAGGTTAGGTGCGGTTAGGTAACTACTAAGACGGTCCAAAATAAACCTATATAGTGGATCGGCAAGTCGGGTCAAGGTTTATGAAATTCAAATCAGACCCAAAATATGTAACAAGTCTGATACGGGACCCTACTCAACCCCATGAATCATCAAGAATAAGATGGATTAGATTCAGGTAGATAGGTTCCGGTCATGGGTTAATCTAACTCATTTGTAGCTTTAACCATAATTCTGGCAAAATCTAAGGGACATAATTGATAGAAAAATTACAAGGACATCCCTTCAACTTTAAGTAAGTTTTACTTATATCCTCTCAACTTTTTGAAATATTCAAAATGTCAATTAGTCTTTCAAATTTTTGAAATATTTTAAAATGATCCTACCATTTATCTCTGTTGGCAGAATGATATGACATAACCGTCATATAATGGTATGAAATTATATTATGACCAAACTATCCTTTATATCATGAAAGGATCCTATTGCATGTGACTGTCAAGTCTAACCTTCCCCTATGCAAACCCATCGTAGGATCACCTGTTGCATAGATCTCATGCTCAAAACTCCTTTTTCATCCATCCATATAAATTTTAAAGCAATCAGTGCATGACCATAATTATCCATCCATCTACACATATCTCAAAGCAACTAGTATATGATCTAGATTATTTATTTGCCTATGCAACTCTTAAAACAGCTGCATGGATGATCTAGATTATTCATCCTTTTGCATATATCTCAAAATTATTAGTGGATGACCATGATTATTCATCTACTTACATAGATCTCAAAACAACCATGGATCATCTAGATATTAATCCACCTATATAGATCTCAAAGTAATCACTTTGTAAGAATGGGAGTAGCGATGAGGGATTGAATCTTGTGTCCATGGAAGACGAGATCTCAAAAATTTCAATGCCAAATATTAACAAGCTAGAGTTGGAAAATGGAACCAATTGGAATCTAGGAAGATGAGATCTCAAAAATTCCAACATGAAAAACTTGAAACCCAGGATCTTAGACTAATTGGAAGCCCTGGATTGATTGAAAGTAGAATGGGGGTGATCATTATCGAAGAGGTGGTGGCTGGCAAAGAGAGGGAGGAGGCCTCAACCGACGAAGTTGTAGAAGAGGTGGAAGTTGTCATAGCGAAGGTCAGCGGAAGTGGCCGGCAGGCCAGCCGAGGTAGCTAAAGTAGGAGATAGTGATGTGAATCGCCATGGCTACGATCTTGGAGAAATGGAGCAAGATCGGATGCACAGAGATTGATGAAGAGCATAGAGGAATTGAGAGAAGGCTCGAGATCACAGGGAAGAAGCCCTTTCTGCAAAAGAGATCACTAGATTGAGTTTAAAAAAGGAGGAAGTTTGGAGCACTTTAAGATTTATGCGATGGTTAATCTAATTATTCATCTACTCACAAACCAATCTTATGAATGATCTAAATATTCATTAATTCAATTGGACAGTTCTTAAAATGGCCATATAGATGATTTGAATTATTCTTCTATCTATGTAAATCTTAAAATTAGAATAGACTAAGAGAGAGAGAGCATTTTCGTCAATTGAAAAGATAGAGTAACGCCATGTAAAGGATAGGATTACTTTAAAACATTTCAAAAATTTAAAGGATAAATTTCATACTTTTTAAAATAGGAGGGATGTAAATAAAACTGGTCTAAAATTGATTGGGTGATTCTGGGATTTTTTTTCTTTAATCCTAATTGATATCCTGTAACAAAATCTCTGCAGCTTGTTTAGTATGTGTATAAATGATTTGGTCATTTAAGAAAATTTCAAGGGTCCTACTTGACGCCCTGTATCAAGAGGTTATAAGTGTAATAATTCTCTTCCAAAATCCTTCCTCTCCTCTTTCGGAGGTTCCATGGTTTCAAGATGTTTCCCGTGATACCAAATGAAGACCATGGTACTACAGTAGCTGGGAGGAAAGAGAACTAGGTCTGGACCTGAAGCTAGAGGTCGAGCAGTAGTTGACCAGTGGTTAACTCCTCTTTCCTCTTAACCCTTCTATCCCCACCGTTCCAATCCATCCTCTACAAAGAGTCGCACCTTTCTTGCTTCACCCCCTCAAAATCGTCACCCAAAGGAAGGCCCATCAAAATTCTCTTGCCAATATTTCACTCATTTTTTTCTGAACAAATAATAAAAAACATACCATGGCAAGTCCCCATGAAGGTCAGCTAGAATTATGATTTGTTATTTCTCCTGCCACATGTTGTTTTGTCTTATAAATTAACTAGAGCTTGTCTTAGGAGTCACATGTGGAGACTTTGTGTTTCCATTTCGGATCATGCTTTTTTAAGTATCTGAATCTGGACAACTATCGTACACTTGGATCCTTTCCTCTCTTTCTTTCTGGAAAAGAATTAATTCATTCCTATATTTTTCATATAATTATATATTTTTTTAGTTTTATATGATATATGTTGGTACTAGATTTATTGATTACACCTCTCTTCCTCCTCTATAGACCTTGCCTTCTGTGTTTTATACGGCAGCAATAAAATATAGGCAAGTTTGTATATCAATTAGGGCACGTAGAAACAATGAGAGAGAAAGAGGAATAACTTTTTGAGTTCATTATGGAACTCCAGCCCTTCTCAACGGTTGGAAGGCCTGTGGATGCTGCTTATAATCCAATGGCTGCTCGATATTCTTTGACTCTCTTTTGTCTCCCCGTATGTTTTTTCTGACTTGAAATCGCCCGTTGCATCATTCCAACCTTTCACCTCCCCATGCTTTATTTTTTGCATCAATTTTTTCTCTCCACAATTCCTTACTTAAACGTTGATTAATTTCTATGGGAGGATAAGAATTGAATACGGGTGGCATGAAAATTAATACCTTACTAACGGGATGTATGTGTTGTGTTAGTTAATTTGGTTATTTGTCTTGTAGCGGATTCATTGTGTACTATTATTAGTAGGAGTGCAATCGAATTTCCAGCTGAATAGCTGAAATTTCAAACTCAACTTGATTCAAAATATTCAGCCTCAAAACTCAGTTCCGAATTGACCGAGCCTTAATATCCCAAGCTCATACTCAGTTCAATGAAAAATAGACAAAAATCGATATCAACTCTGATCGACTTGAATATCAATTGAGTCATACTCGAGCTCTAATTCGAAGTTGAAATCGAACTTTAATCTACTAACAATGTATATTATAAATAAAAATAATATTATAAAAATATATATAAATTCGAATAAGTTGATGAACTTATTAAACGAATGTCTTACTATTGAAGCTCGATAACAATCAAGTCGAGCCGAAGTTGGACTCGAATCGAACTCAAATAGCTCGCAAGCAGCTCGACTCGTTTGCACCCTTAACTGTTAGTATATTAGTTAATATCTGTTACTAGAACATCCTCCAATCTTGTTCTCCCAATTTCTTCTCAATTAATATTATAATATTTTTCATATAATATATAATCATCCGCCAACTTAGTCTGTAGCCAAGTCGGATGCACGATAGATCAGTGATCTATCAACACAAACTTAATTTTTTTACTAAGCAAGTAAAAAATTCAAATTTGAATCCGATCATTCTATCACGTAGGTAATGAAATCAGTTCTGCAATGGATTGAATCGAGTCAAACGGATTAAATAGGTTAAATATTATCATCCTTGGGTCTTATTCAGGTCTTATTCGTTCCACGTCCCATGCATGCACGTGTAGCCCTGGTGCAGTCAAGTTTAAATTCGTGGTCCATCTCTGTGGGGCTCTGGCGTCGCCGGGCTCCAAAATTTCCAATCCAAAGTTACGAAACCCAATCCTTTTTGAACGAAGTTAATCGCTTGGGATGCATGTGGAATTGTCCGAACGTAGGGTATGTCCAAGGAACCGCCAACACTCTATCAACTGATAACCTTCCGCTAGGAACCGCCAACACCCCATTAAATGATATTCCTCCCCCTACTGCGACAGTAGTGGTTGTAGCCTCCGACCTATGGAGGCAGTTGACTGGTTGTCATGTTGCTCCTTCTAAAAGATCTCCCGACATAACAACGTGACCCCCAAAAAGGCCAGAGCCACTCCCTTCCGTTCTATTTCTCGTCGACATTTCTCAATTTCTCAAAGATATTTTCCTTGTCATTGAACGCTTCACCGCATTTAATATTATTTTATAAATTATAAATTATAAATTAATAAGAGCTCGATATGGAGTATGTATAAATATATATATATATATATTATAATTCTAATAATATGAAGAAAATCATTAGTTTCATATTGATTGTGAGTCAAAGAGATCTCGTACTTATAAAAAAAAAAAAAAAAATTCTATATGAAGTATCTTTTAAGAGACAAAATCGTGAAGTCGATGGATCAGAACGGATAATATCTCATGTTACGAACCGAACCCTCGTCTGCAATAATGGCACGTCAGGTAGGGACCAAGGTCCATCTTGATTCTCTGGAGCTGAGATTCATCTCGACTGACGTCTGTGAGGTTCTTCAGACTATATATAATCGGAGTACTCTTTAACTGGAGGGCTTTGTTATTATTCTAATAATGTGGAGAGTATCATTAATCCTACATTGGTTATGAGTCAAGGGAGACTCGTATTTATAAGAAGAAAAAAATTCTTCCCATGTGAAATGCTTTTTAAAGGACAAACCTGTGAGGCCCATGGATCAGAGTAGATAATACCTCATATGACGGATCAAGACTTTATCTGCAAGAATATATATAAGAATTGTTGGTGCAACTAACCGACCTCTGGCCATGTGACAACATCAGGAGGGATCATCTAAGAATTATATTGATCAAGTCAACTTCAAGATCAGGTCAATGAAATGCCAATCTGGTTTAACCTTCAGTTTGACTGTATACCGATCTAAACTAATCTGGATTGACTCAATTGAGCATTGAGATCAGATAAGCCACCTACCGATCTGCCACCTGGGACATCGGTATGAGTCGATGTGATTCAAAATCAGATATACTGTAAATCAGTTACTCTCTAGCTCTGCTACAGTTGTCTTCTGGCTATGTTACAACTACTTTCTATGTAGGATGAACAACCCATAATCTACATACAGCTGATCATTATGTTATAACAAACAAATAGCCTAACAAATAAATCCTCTGAATCAAGCTATTACTAACGGCTTAAAAACTCTCTCAATGACTTAACAGCTAAGTAATCTCTCTTATATAAAGGGGGACAGGGTACTCTCCGAAAGATAAGTCATAACTCAAAGAGCAGGGACTGTGCTGAAATTTTTTTGAGTTCCCCCACTGAAGGGAACTCGAGTTCTCACTCTTTTCACTCAAAATCAATATTTTTCTCTTCCACTTTTCTACTATCTGCTCTCAAAGCCCCAGCTGACTGAAACATCGGACGGTCCTAAACTCAAGGGTACCCAATCGATTTTAGGATTTCTTTTGCAAATTCATTCATAGTCTTTGTTGATTTTATTGGGGCAATCGAATCTGCTCCCTCGATTCACGGTCGCATAGTCGGTAGACTGATGATAGACCATCAAAGCTGCACTGTCGAAGGAGTTCCAATTCAACCACAACGTCTACAAATCTTATCACCCAATGTTTCATCGATGCCATAGAAACGGACTGCTGACTATTAGTCGGTGTGCTGACTAATTGTCGATAACCCCCAATGACTTCCTTAGCAGCTGCAAAACAACCATAACGATTCAGTCAACTACATAATCGATGGCCAATAGGTATATTAAAATCAATGACCAATGGTCAGTCAGTATATCAAAAGCACCAACATGCAATCGGTACGCCTAGATCATCGATACTCAGTCGGTATATCAGAATCGACAGTTATGATACCACAATCATGGGGAACTACTTCACACCATGACTGTTAGTAAAAATCGTGAAGTCGATGGATCAGAGTGGATAATACCTCATGTTACGAACCGAACTCTTGTCTGCAATAATGGCACGTTAGGTAGGGACCAAGGTCCATCTTGGTTCTCTGGAGCTGAGATTCATCTCGACTGACTGTGAGGTTCTTCAGACTATACATAATCGGAGTACTCTTTAACTAGAGGGCTTTGTTATTATTCTAATAATGTGGAGAGTATCATTAATCCCACATTGGTTATGAGTCAAGGGAGACTCGCATTTATAAGGAGAAAAAAAATTCTTCCCATGTGAAATGCTTTTTAAAGGACAAACCCGTAAGGCCCATAGATCAGAGTGGATAATACCTCATGTGACGGATCAAGACTTTATTTGCAAGAATATATATAAGAATTGTTGGTGCAACTAACCGACCTCTGGCCATGTGACAATATCAGGAGGGATCATCTAAGAATTATATTGATCAAGTCAACTTCAGAATTAGGTCAATGAAATGCCAATCTGGTTTAACCTTCAGTTTGACTGTATACCGATCTAAACTAATCTGGATTGACTCAATTGAGCATTGAGATCAGATAAGCCACCTACCGATCTGCCACCTGGGACATCGGTCTGAGTCGATGTGATTCAAAATCAGATATACTGTAAATCAGTTACTCTCCAGCTCTGCTACAGTTGTCTTCTGGCTATGTTACAACTACTTTCTATGTGGGATGAACAACCCATGATCTACATATAACTGATCATTATGTTATAACAAACTAACAGCCTAACAAATAAATCCTCTGAATCAAGCTATTACTAACAGCTTAAAAACTCTCTCAATAACTTAACAGCTAAGTAATCTCTCTTATATAAAGGGGACAGGGTACTCTCCGAAAGATAAGTCATAACTCAAAGAGCAGGGACTGTGCTGAAATTTTTTTGAGTTCCCCCGCTGAAGGGAACTCGAGTTCTCACTCTTTTCACTCAAAATTAATCTTTTTCTCTTTCACTTTTCTACTTTTCACTATCTGCTCTCAAAGCCCTAGCTGACTGAAACATCGGAGGGTCCTAAACTCAAGGGTACCCAATCGATTTTAGGATTTCTTTTGCAAATTCATTCATAGTCTTTGTTGATTTTATTGGGGCAATCGAATCTGCTCCCTCGATTCATGGTCGCATAGTCGGTAGACTGATGATAGACCATCAAAGCTGCACTGTCGAAAGAGTTCCAGTTCAACCACAACGTCTACAAGTCTTATCACCCAACGTTTCATCAGTGCCATAGAAATGGACTGCTGACTATTAGTCAGTGTGCCGACTAATTGTCGATAACCCTCAATGACTTTCTTGGCAGCTGCAAAACAACCATAATGATTCAATCAACTACATAATCGATGGCCAATAGGTATATTAAAGTCAATAACTGATGGTCAGTCAGTATATCAAAAGCACCAACATGCAATCGGTACGCCTAGATCACCGATACTCAGTCGGTATATCAGAATCGACAATTATGATACCACAATCATGAGGAACTACTTCACACCATGACTGTTAGTGGACATAAATTGTCCACTAACTCTATGATAATGGTCCGATAATAGGAGTTAATTATCCTTTTGTGCCATAATAAGTAGGACTCCATATATTCGACGGTTACACCCAATTGCCTATATAAGGGAGAGATAAGGGGATAGCAAGAGTAAGACATGCTGGGCTAACACTCTATCAAATTTCATATTGATTTACTGTTCACCATTTTTCACTAACTTTGGTATCGAAGGGTCCTGCCAAATACAACGGTGATCAGTGTGGATTTGTTTTACAGATCGTTCGTTACCAGACTCAGACTTACTCGGAGATTGGTCGCAACAGATTTGATCTTTAACAGCTCTCCAGTTTCATTCAAGACCGATCTCGTCAACTCTCCTTCGGAGGTTTGCAACAACAAGAATAATGAATGTGGATGCTATTCATTTAATTTAATAAAAATAATTTTATTTTTTAATTTGATAATTATTTATTTTATTTTGTATCTTATTATTATTATAATTGAAATTATTCTGTTCCAAATCATGATTCAACTCTATTTATTTGTTTCTTATTTCCAGTACTACTACTACATAGAGTTTCAATGGCTCGCGCACAGCACACGTGAAATACTAGTTATCGTAAAAGAAATGTCTATATTGAACTCTACACCGAGGAATAGCTAAACTTTATTTTTATATCATTACAAAAAATATCCCTGTTAAAAAGTGCAGATCAAACTATCTTTTTGGAGCACGATATAGTTTCTTTTTATTTTTTTTTTATTTTTAGAGATCATGAACACGATTTCCCTTTTTTTTTTTTTCCTTTTTTTCAATCCTATCCTTTTATTTTGGAGCTTGCTAGCAAAATATGGCCAAAACACTAGTCATTATAATAAGACAAAG
Organism: Elaeis guineensis; assembly: GCF_000442705.2. Lineage (NCBI taxonomy): Eukaryota > Viridiplantae > Streptophyta > Magnoliopsida > Arecales > Arecaceae > Elaeis > Elaeis guineensis. The sequence continues at coordinate 120,028,838 of NC_025998.2, read as the reverse complement.
TCTCTGCCTACACCTTCATCCCTTGAGTTCTACTTGTACATTACTTAGGCCAACATTCCATTCAAAATCACCTCTTTCTCTTCCCTTATTTATTTATTTTTTTTTCTTTCTGGTACAACCTCCACCCCAGAGGCTCTCACAAATTCTCCTGGAGCTGATGGCCTTCACTCGCAAGCTAACTTATCTTGGACTCCCTTTTTTATATATATATTTAACGGAAATCCCATGTTCTTTCACATGCATCAAACATGCAAAACTTTAATATCCTAAATTTGATAAGATGTGCTTTCCCTGATCGTCTCCTTCAAAGTAAAATCAATAATAAGATAGAATGAGATATATTTATTTAAAAAAATATATATTTTTATATAATGAAGTTTAGAGTTATTAGCAATTAAGTGATTCAAAATTTGGTTGTGTTAATTTGATCAATAAAATAAAAAACACAACAGAATCAAAAAAAAAAAAAAACAAACAAACAAACGGAATTCAACGATAATTATCCATGGCTATCCCGTGACCATATGTGGCCTACTAAACAATCTAATGTGGCAAATCAAAAATAGATAAAGGTTCATTTTAATTTCTCTTTCATATCTAGAACAATCTCTCCAGGATCTGCAATGGATCCACCTTCCTCTACTGTCCGAAACTATGGTGGGTTGAAGCATTAGTTGTTGCTGCTGTGGCCGGAGGTGGTTATCGGCCCCACCACCACATTCATCGTCGTAAGGCGCTGAAGTTCCTTCCGATAAAAGAGAAGCAACATACACTCATTTTTGTGGCAGAGGTGGTTGTTTCCAAGCTTAATTCGCTCCATCTCGCGCTCGCTCTTTATTTGTGCTAAAGCAAAGCCATTTGAAGCACTAGCACTCCAACTACAAGGCCTGGCTCTTATACCCCACTCGTTGCTCCACCATCCTCCTCTTCAGCCACTGCAACTGTTTGTGCTCCTCGTCTCCTGACATCCCCATCGCTCTAGCTCACTCTTCGATCGGCTCCTTGCCGTTGATGATGATGGGGTTGTGCCATCAGAGAGGAAGCTCCGATCGAATATGACGAAAGGGAGGTGGAGGGAGGATTTGAGGTTGGGGGTGAGGAGGGAGTAGGCGCCAAAGAGGCCGGCAAGGAGCTCGATGCGAGTGAGGGCCATGACGTACATGATTGTTGGTCGATGGAGGAGATGAACCAGTTGAGGAAGTGGCCATCAGGCAAACGGCGAATACATAAAACTCTATGCGGTTTCCTCATGAGTCACGATGATGAGTCCCGGCAAATGGCATTTTGGCATCAATGGTGGGGCTCGGCATTGTGGCAGTTTTCTTACGGTTCACGTGCAACCGCTTGATAGCCAGGGATAAATATGGCATTGTGCTCCCTCCGTCTATTTTTCTAATTTAACTGTATTTTATTATTTTATTAATTAAATTAACGTAATTGAAATTTAGATCGCTTGATTGCTTGCTAGTATTTTTGAATTTTATTATATAATTTTTTTTTTTTTTTTTTTTTATTTCAAACGAAAGCAGTTATAGTAGCAAGTACATATAAACTCTTGCGCATAGCGCCCTGAAGTTTGGATTCAGTATTAAATACATGTAGCTTGCTGAGAGTGTAACAAATGTCAGATCATGCCTAGCCTAGCTCCCTCCCACTTGTGAAGTCTAAATCTAGGATGCTGTAAACTTAGTACCTCCCACTAAATTTTTTAGACCAATTCAGATACAAGTAGGTCACACCCAACTTTATGAGACTCACCCTCAATTTGATTGGTGGCCATGTCTGTTTTTGTGACTGATGCTTGACTTGGTCTAAACTTCAAAAATAGATTTTTTTTTTTCCGTAGAAAACTTCAAAAGTAGGTAGAAGTTAGAGTTGGATCTCAATCTATGTGCTCTTACTCAGCCAAATCCACACCAAACATCTGAAAATGGGACATCCATGACATACTAGCTAGAAGTTTATTAGATCAAATTGATCCAATTAATTCCTATCTCAAGCACAAACACCAGAAAAAGATGCCCTAAAAGAGAAGTAATTATTGATTGAATTAGAATCACTGTTTATCTAATGGACTAATCCAACCATGAAACAACATGTAATATATATTTATGTTTAGTCCAACTTAAAATTTCACAAGAGGACCATCATGTAGAAGTTAGGTAGTGCAGTCCATAGCCACCACGGCCCCCCTTGGGTTTGTACTCTTTCAGGTACCACTACAAAATTTTAAACAGCTGAGAAGTGGCAGGTGCTATAGGAGGAGAAGAAGGGTGACAAGGGAACAAGAGGGAAGATTTCTCCTACGGAGCTAGTCGAATGTCTTCACCATGTATGCATATACAGTATACAATGCATATAAATAGACAAAATAAGTACAAATGGGACACTACAACATCTTGTCAACAGAGATGTTCTCGTCTTGCCAAGTCCATACTAGCTCCCCCCCACCCACCCTTCGCTTTCTCACCACACACCTCCCCCCGGCCTCCTTTTGTCCTTGACTCTTACTTTTTCCCTCTCCTCCTTTATTTGTCTTCTAAAAGGTTCCAAGGCCGAACTGCCCGGAATGGGTGTTAATGTGCAGTTGGCCTTCTAGAGGGTCGGCCAAAGAGTGCAGAATTGAGAGTGGAAAGGAAAGCAGAGAGAGAGAGAGAGAGAGAGAGAGAGTAGTGTTAGGAAGTTGAAAGAGTTTGTGATAGAGTGAGAGAATGAGGGAGGTGGGGAGGAAACAGGGGACGGCGTCGCCTTGCGCCGCGTGCAAGCTGCTACGGCGACGGTGTGCGCAGGGCTGCATCTTTGCGCCGTACTTCCCGGCCGACGAGCCGCAGAAGTTTGCCAATGTGCACAAGGTCTTTGGAGCCAGCAATGTCAGCAAACTCCTGCAGGTCCCTCTCTCTCTCTCTCTCTCTCTCTCTCCATGTCTTTGTTGGCTTTTCTGCTCTTAAATTTTAAGTGTTTACCAAGAGGTCTTAGTTGGAGATGTTTAATGGCAATTCTCAAGGTTAGTCATAAGAAACAGCAAGCCACAGAATTGGGGACATTGTCAACTGTCTTCATGGGCATTTTTTTGGAGAAGAAAAAGTTTAATTGTGTTCAATTATGGTTACTATGGGAAGATATCTCTTAAGAACAGGGATGGTCATTTCCTTCAATTCAAATGTCATTCTCTACCCATAAAAAGGGAGCAAAAATGGACTAGCTTTACATTTCAAGTCAGTCTCAAATTTAAAAGCCTTGAAACTCGAGAGGTAGAGTAGAAGAGACTTTCCTGTGGTGTTTACTGCTGCTGATGAAGGGTGTTTTGGGGTTTTGAGGACATTGAGCCTACTTGAATGGTTGTCGTATATAACATATTTAGAACATTATAGAATGTTATCTTGCTCACTCTCGTTCCTTTCAGCAAATAGACTCATGAAGAGGGGCAGGAAGTGTCAAAAGCTTTTGTCGGTCTTTCTGGAAACCAAAAAGATCTTCACCCTACCATTATTTTTGCGTTTTCACACCTCCACCCTGCCCGTTCTTTTCTCCACTGCAGCACCGGGACTGCTGCTAAGTGCTAATTATTGTTGTCCTTGTGTCAATGGTGGCTATATTCAATTACTGTGTAAACTATGGAAGGAGGGGATGTGTATGTGTGTATCTATTGTATGGGTATCATAAGTATGTATGTGTTTTTATATTTATATTATATAGGTGGGACGTTGTGGCAATCCCATGCATGGTCCCACAATTACTAGGTCTTCCACTCTGGGGGTTAGTTTAAAGAGAGCGTATCCTCTAGAAAGAGCATTTATTTATTTCAACAACCATCCACGAACAACTATAGATATAATACCGAATTAAAAATTATAAATCGACAAAGCGGCCATTGCTGTTGCAGCCTTTGTTGAGCAAGGTGTCCACCACACTTCAGGAAACAATAGTATAAATGAGAAATTTTAATTGTGTATTCTTGCTGATGTAACAATAATGCGGTCTTGTATTGGAAATTTCATTAAGAAACAGCCTGATCAAACTTACCTGTCCTGGTTTCTTTATTCTTTTTTTTAAAAAAAAAAAAAAAAGAGAAGAAATTGTAATAACGAAAAGAACTTATATTCCATGGCGAAGAAGCTTGTAGGTTGAATAATCTGATAGTTTGTAACTTTGCATGAGACAATGTTGGTGCTTGGCCAATTTTCTGTCAGCACCAAGAGTTATCCATCCATGATCCACCCATGTCTCAATATACACTCATTGAGACGCTGATGATGCATGTGTGACTTCCCAACATGATCTCTCTATTACAACTTGGATGCTTGGCAAAATGTCTTCAAACATTTGTAAATTGGACGAGTGCAGGAGCTGCCGGCGCACCACCGGAGTGACGCCGTGAGCAGTCTGGTTTATGAAGCAAATGCTCGGGTCCGAGATCCGGTTTACGGGTGCGTTGGAGCCATCTCCTCGCTTCAGAACCAGATCGAGGCCCTCCAAACCCAATTGGCCATTGCACAGGCTGAGATGGTCCACCTCCGAATGCGCCACGCCACCTACCTCGGCTCCCGGAGTCCCATGATGGTGGAGATGGCGAGCACCGGCACCAGCTCCTCATCCATGTTGTTGCCCAAGCAGCAATTGATGAAGACTGACCAACATGGACCCAAGCCTGTTTTCGCCCTTGACATGGTCATGCTCGACCAGACCAGCTTCGGCGAGCCACCAATATGGTCTTGCTAGCCTGACTATCTTATTTCTTTTCCCCTATTGCTTCGGCATCTTGTAGAGTATCTAAGTCATATTTATCAGCAAAAATATGCAAGTATTTTGTGCATGGCAGGCCAATATTTTGTGTATACTGTCTTACATGAAGCCATATGTATATTCTCGGTATTGTTCGATAGGTACTATGATATTTTGCATAGAATGTTTAATTGTGCAACCTTTGTTGGGTCCAAGTGGTCCATCTCATCCATAAACATGGGGTTGTCAATGATACCCATCACATGAGCCAGGGGGCAGAATTTGTGGATCCCTGAGCTGTGGAGTAAAATCTAGTAGCCCCAAAGGAATTGAACACCCCAGGTAAGGAACATGTGATGAGATGTGCTGCTGGATTTGAAAACTTGTTCCATGGCACATGTGTCTGAGTACCACTCCATACCAGGGAGGCAAATTGTATCAGTTGGATGCCAGGGAAACTCAGAAGTGAATAGATTGAAAGAAGAATGCATTTTGTTATTACTCTGTCCTATTTTCTTCTTCTTTTTTTCTATCGAAGTTGCAAACTAAGAAGAGAAAATTAAGAACTTATTTAAAGAATAAGGCTTGCTTCCCATCTTCCTTCCCCATTCTGTCAATAAATAAACAGAGTACCCCAACAAACTCAACATTGAGAATGAAAAAAGCAGGAGAAAACGGTCCAAAGTCTCTGTTTATTTGTTTTAAGGCAATACTTAATTATTACTCCCTTAACATGGGCAAATTCATTAGTACCCATGGAGCTGGTCAAGCTCAATGTAGCCAACACCTAAACAAGACTCCAAAACATAAATAAGTAGTCCCAAACAACTTAGCAGTTGGGATCTTGATTCACACTTTCTTGCCTTTTCAGAAATAAGATCTTCACCTAGAAATCAGATCCCCTCCATTTTGCGGTTGAAACTCGTATTCCGACGGATTCCTCAATCCTGTGGCATCTAATTGTTATGGGATACACATGCAATGACTACCTTCCATCAGTGACAATCTGGGCCACCATCTTAATCATTACATCATTACATTTCATGCATCAAACATTCAACACCTGCTAATGTTAGATACCAAAGATCGCCCAATCTCTTCTTGCATAATTCTAAGAACTAAAATATCATCTTCACAGAAAGATTTCAGAACGTACATTCTCTATTGCGTAGCACAACCTTGTGTTATTAATATTTAACATGGATGGACTATTGAAACTAGATGATCAAGTAGTATGATATCAGCACCAAGTTCTATTATAGATATAATGATAACCGGAAGAGAATGGAGGAAAGAGATAATAAACAGAAATAGCACCAATGATTAATTGGTGAGATCATAGGAAATATTTATAGTAACCGAAAGCACAGCAGATCAAAATCTTACAACAGCTACGATCACTTGTCAACCTGTAGGCCTTGCTTGCACTATTTTTGCACTCTGAATGTTAATGGTTCTGATTGTTTTGTGCTTCCTGAAGTAGCAAAACTGTACAAAACTTCAGTTGTGGTCATGTCAGATGTTCCTTACAGTAAGCCAAACGAGTCCTGAAATGATAGATACTCTCCTGCCATATTACTCAGCATCTTAACCAGATGTGAAGTTGGGGGATAAATCATGCCTGCAGATTTAGGAGAATGACATTGCATATCATCAATAAAAGTCATCATCCACCTAGAAGATCACACTCTCCTCCATTCAAACATACATGTAGAACCAATTGATCATTCATCACTGACTACAGTCTTGTTATGGTCGATCATCTGGTGCACTTATATTGATTAAGGACACAAGAATCTTAGGCTATGTTTCTTGTAGCGGTTGAGCTTACATCATAGAAAGTCCCAAACTGGTATTGAATAATGACCCTGATCACTGCTCTGGTGGCCCAGTTGCAGATTGCTCCCAACAAATTGCAGGGAGTGCATGTCTGTAGCTGGGCAGGCCTGCACATCATTCTTTAAAAAACAAAAGGAAAAGAAATTTCCAGTTAACATCTTGTTCATCAAAAACCTAATGAACAAGCCATAGAGTAGAAATAACTCGTTTACTGCTTTGAAACCAAAGTTGGGAGTTATATGTTACATTTCAAACCAACACCTTGTATACCACCAATGCAAATGTCAGGCATTCCTGTGTGGAATCATTATCTTGACACACCATATGCATGGCCTGATACCAGCCTCTGGCCTCCATTGGACTTATTAGAGAACACAAAAGGTCTAAACATCCAATTTTTGATGAATTAATTTGACAAAATGATTACCTGGCCTAACTCAGTGTTGCCATGGAATGGTTGTTGATGTAGCGCAGTGGCCGAAGACTCTTGCACCTGTCATGAAGACTATTAACTTTAGGCAGGCAACACAAAACACTCTGAAACACTTAGTTCCATTAAACTTACCTGACTAAATTGTGTCATCTTATGAAAACCTTGAACAGCACTTAATCCAAATTGATGACCGGAAACATATGGTCCCTGTGCAATAGTAAGAAAAGAGGATTCTAAATCAAATTTCCACAAATAAATGATAAAGAACTATTCAAATATCCATAATCAAAAAGCTACCTGCATGAACTGACTAGGTGCAAAGAACGGATTAGGAGGATTACTGGGTTGAGCCAGCATCTCATCTGATGGTGCAGGTGGTTCATCACTCCTAATTGTAATTTCTGCATCACCAGATGGTCCTAGAATTCAGGCAATAATATAACACTATAAACAGACTTACAATTTTTTTGGTCCTTGACTAGCATTAAAAGAAAGAAAAGTATGCAAGCATCTATTTTTAATGCAAACCTTGTCTTCCTTTTTGCCGTTTATTTAACTCAAACCCATTCTGATTCCTACGACGAGCGTCTCCATTCTTCTTCTTTTTCCCACTTGCCCTGGGAGATTCACCATTGTTACTTTCATTTTGATCCAGATTGTGTGGTTGACCCTTTGAAGCAGTGCTTGGGGAAGGCTTCTCAAGAAGTCTTGCTTGCAAAATATGCTCCACCTGTTCCAACAGCTGATCTGATTGGCTTTCCATGAATGAATATGCCTCTGCATTTTCTGCAGCTCTTGCTGCAATTTTGTACAATATGCGGCACAATGAGCTGTACCGCTTAGGTAGAGATGACTGGGAGTCACCATCAAGTGCACAGTTATAATTCTCGCTTGCTGACCCAACTTTTGCATCCTTTCTCCACCTCTTCAAGACATATTGAAGTGGGAGTTCTTTAATATTTCTTAAATCAAGTATTTTCAGCACATGGCAGCATTGAACCCCATCAAAGTCAAACTTTTTGCAGCTGCACATGGCTGAACCATCTGCAGAGTCAAATCTAACAAAATGCTCTTTAGTTTTACCCTTGACAGTAACCACATATTGAGATATTGTCCCAACCTCATCACAACTATAAACAATACAATTCATTATCAATTCAAATTCTAACCTAAATATTTCAAAAACTGCAGGAGTATAAACATTTGCAGCTTGACACAGTAAGCGCAAAGGAGGTAATTTAGAAGCCCCCTGATTTGCATGATAATCAGCTTGCTGTTCTGCATATCGTTGCTCTTCCAGTAAGCTATCATACTGCTTGAAAAAGGACAAAAGATCTGTCTCTAGTTTCAAGTATTCCTTTAGTGTACTGTTCAAGTTTTCATTTCTTAGTGTATTTGCAATGTCTGCGCAAAAGATTTCACGTGCATACACCAAAGCACACTTATCCCTTTCCTCATATAACTTTTGCAACCATTCATTGTCCTTTAGATCATACTGCTCTAACATTGTTTCCCATGCTGATACGAACTCCTCCTCATCTTCACAATCATACAAACATCTACTAAAATCTAATGCAAAATTTTCTGAGCCTTCAAAAACATGACTTAAGTTCTTCATGGCATCTTGGTGGATCTGCCACAAGCATAGGCGATGCATCATGCCTGGCCATATAGCAGCTATTGCATCACACACTGCTGCACACCGCTCTGTCAAAACTGTTCTCGGTTGTTTTCTGCACATTGCAGTCTTGAAAGTCTCAAACAACCATTTGAAGGATTCTACAGTTTCATCATATAGTAAAGCAGAACCAAAGATAGTGATTTGTTTATGATGATTAACACCAAAAAATAATGCTAAAGGCCTGTCGTAATCATTTGTTCTGTAAGCTGTGTCAAAACATACTACATCACCGAAGTAGTGATAGTCCATCATAGATTGTGCATCCGCCCAGAAAATGTTTGTCAATTGATCTTCTTCATCAACTTGTATGGCATAAAAAAAAGATGGGTTTTTGCTTTTCATCTTTTGCAAGTATTCGAGCAGAGCTCCTGCATCACCATTCTTCATGTCCTTCATTCGCTCTGACCTCAGATAGTTTCTGTAATCAGCAGGAATTAGACTGGTATTTTGACGACCTCCAGGTTGAACCTTAGCTAAAAGCCTCTGTGACCTTAACATTTGAATATCCAATGGAGCTGCAAGCTGATGATTGTGGTCAGCTACAAATTCACTGACACAGTATTTACCACCAGGTGTAATTTTGATTGCCATGCGTGCAGGACAACCAGTTCTGGTTTCTGGCCATGGTTTTTGTGCATCATTTGTCAGAGTCTTTGGGCGGAATCCTTCTCTTGAGCACACATAGACTCTTGATCTGGTTACATTTCTTGCAGATTTATCCCACCAACCTTTTCTAACACTGAAACCAACAGTTCCAGCATATTTAACATAGAACTCATAAGCCTTATCTTCATTTGCAAACACCATGCCAACCTTTGGCTCCCCTCCTGCATTTGTAGCATCTTCAGCAAGGACAGCTGGCTCTGCTTCTGTCTTTTCATCCTGACTACTAGAAGGCTAGAAAAATTTAAGAGATAGTTATAGTTTCCCCACCTGAGATTAGGCCTGATTTCACTAAATCCCATGCGGTTTGAAAAGTAGCACTTAACCCATCTGCAGTCAGATCCATCAGACAGTCTTGCTCCGCTACCCACCTGCACGGTAAGATAGGTTCAAAAATTTCTCCACGGCCTCAAAAGGTACCGCGCTTCCCACATCGACACTGGCAGCGGCGGCGAGGGCGCTGGAAGATGCCATCTTCACGATCCACGAGAATACGAAGTGGACCTGTACCTCGGCCAACAACCTCAGGTGGCTGGACCTCACCACGAAGAGTGAGTACCAGGACTTCCCCAGCGACCAGATCACGATTGCCATGGGGTACTTGCGCATCATGGAGATCTCGTGGCTGCCATCATGACCGCCAAGAGCCAAAAAGCCCCCACCTTTCCTTTTTCTTCTCTCTCTCCCCTCTCCTGTGCTGGGCTAAACTGACAGCAGAGGAGCTGAGGGGCAAAAAAGAATAGAAAAACCCAACCCTATACCCAAGTGAGTTCTCTCTTCTCTATTCCCTTGTTCTTCTTATTTCTTTGTTGTTGATCGATCTCCTTTAGGTTCTCTGCCTTTTGGGCTAACCCCTTTTCCTCAAAAGGGGATGTTCTCTGGTGTAATCCACTGCCCCGAAGCTTCGGTTTCTCCTCATAGCGGACCCCAAGCCACAGCTCCGATGGATGGCTGACCTCCACGAGCGGTTCATTGATGATGTCTCCCCTTGTCGGGCCATTGAGCGATTCCGCCACATCTGAGCGGTGATCCTCAAGGGGAAGCCCTGCTTCGCAGACTTCAATCTGATCCCCAACAACTGAGGCACCCACTTCCACTCCCAGGTCTCCGTCATGGCTGCCACCTACCCCTGGCTCAAGAAGCTCTGCCTCAAGAGGATATCCATCGTCGATAGCGACCTCTCCCTCCTCGCCCAGTCCTTCCCTAATTTTAAGGAACTCTCCTTTATTTGCTGTGAAGGTTTCAGCACCGCCGGCCTTGCCATCATTGCCGAGAAGTGCAGTAAATTTTTTTCAATTCCCTTTCCAATCCAAACATCCATTACCGAATAATATATATCACCGATCAAAATGTCAAACCCTACCACCAAACATGCTAACTTGTTCTCAGGCATCTCCGAGTGCTTGATCTGATTAAGGACTATGTGGAGGACAAGGAGAATGAGACGGAGGACTGAATTCCGAGGTTCCCGGAGATGACGACCAGCTTGGAGTCGCTCGGGTTCGATTGTGTCGGCAGTGCAGTCAATTTCGAGGCCTTGGAGGCGATGTTGCCTGCTTCCCCGCTCTTCAACGGCTGTGGGTGAACCACCACGTTTCAATAGAGCAACCCCGCTGCCTCATGGTACGAGCACCATAGCTTACCACCTTGGCACTGGGTCCTTTGGATCCGCTGCCGCCACCCCACTCCTGCGAGGGAGCAGTGTAAGGGATCTGGCATGGACCTTTGCTGCCTCCAAGTCACTTGTTTGCCTCTCAGGCTTTCGTGATGTGGAGCCAAGGGAAGTGAGAGGGGAGGAAAGGGAGAGGATTTGGGAAAATAGAGCATTCAACCATGGTGAAAAACTTTTTAATCCTATTTTACCATGCATGTAGATAACAAAATAAGACGGTGTCTGACGGATCTGACCGCAAGTGAATTAAGTGCTACTTTTCAAACTACAAGAGACTTAGTGAAATCGAGCCTAACCTCATGTGGAAAAACTATAATTATCCAAAATTTAATGATTTCAGAAAAAATCAGTTCGCTATGAAATTAACGGCATAAGATGCAAGGAAAAATGTGTAAGGTAACAAAGGAAGAATAGGCAAAGAGATTCTAGTTGATAGTGTTTTGCACAAGAAGTCATGTTTATAATTACTTGTAGATTTTAAAATTTACAAACATCAAAAGCCATGATATGATTGCACTTTTCCTGTCCAGTTGAAGCCTTGAACATCATTTTATGTAATAACCAAACTGCACCAGCAGCCATGGTTTAAATATGAAGCAAACCATACCAGGAATCTGTATGCAATATCATGTAATGATATGAAACAACTTTAACAATACTTTTATAAAAAGAATCTTGTAGGCATATTGCAATTTCTCAGAAGAGACCCAACTTTATTGATACTTTCATAAAAAGAATCTTGTTGGGACATTGCAATTTCTTGGAAGAGATCCATATAAACCTAGTGCTAGTATTACTCAAATCAACTGTAAAGTAATTATTCATAATAATATATGGTTCTAGATGGAGGTATATCAAGGTTATGTTAGATTTGAATGAAAATGGAGGTCAAAATACAATAAATAAAAGTAGGTTTTTTGTGGATTAGTCCCCATAATCTTCTTTATTTGCATATTAATCCTTGTCTTACGTATATTTGTAGTTTAATCCATAAAATCATGTGACTTATTGCTTTTATACCACTCACATTAAGCTAAATAAAAGATGAATAATCCAGTTATATTCTTCTAATGGTGTTAATTTCATGGGTTTTGGATAATTTTTTTCCCCTAGCTCTTGCACTTAATCAATCCTTTAACCCATGCCCATCAACTATCGGTCTCCTAGAAGCCAAGTGCCAAGTGAGAAGAAAGCAAAGCCAGCAAGAACCGACTAAATCCAAAAACCCATTCACTGTTAAGCTAGGGGCATTTTTGTCCTTCTGCAATCCTAGTTAACCTTAACCAGGGTTCAGTCAATGAAATCTAGTGGAAGGACTGATTTATATAAATGGAGAACTATACGAGGAATTTTATATGTAAATATGAAAAGGAAAGGGATTAATATGCAATTATGAAAGTTTTTAGGGACTAATATGCAAAAACTCAATAAAATGTTATCTTCTTTTTATGATGAAAATAACATTATTTTGAAGAGAAAAGGTGTAAAAGAGTCAACTTCTTCCGCACTGAATGGATTAATCATTTCATGATTTCAATTATGTCATGTTTACTGATGATCTTGAAATATATTAGAGATGGCTTTTGCATATTTCTAAAGTTTTAACATAAATATTTGTATACTAAGCCAAATAAAGAAAAGATATTCCTAAATGCTTGTATGATATGATTTTATTTTGCAAATCACCATACATATAATATTTGAAGAAAAGTATTTTGACATCATCACCATCAATTTTGTCATACGACATCAGTTAATTAAAATATGTGTTGTTAATGGGATTCATTTTAGTTACCCTGATAGCATATTTGTCTTTGGCAAAATATCCATCAACATTGCTTTGATGAAAAACAGAAACTCTTATGCATGCACCCTAGGCCGGACAGCATCCTAGGTGCCCAACTTAGGATCTAAAGTGTCCTGGTCACTAAGCAAGTGTTTTTGTGGCTGCCCAGGCTTTTTACAGTTGAGTGAGGCAAGTCTGAACATTGCTAGGCAGGTAGGATTGTGTTGTCAGGAGAAATGATAAGGTTTTAAAGTGCCACTTCTTCATGTATTAAGTATCTAACAGAATGAGAGAGAAGCTAAAGCAATTGGTGGAGGAATTCTAGGACACTAGCGAGGGAGGTAGAAATAGATATTGTGGTAGCAGCCACGAAATCTATATGCAAGCTATTCCAATACTCCTTACCTTCACCAAGGCTCGAAATACCAGGGATCAATACAATATCAATAAAGGACGGGTACAGTATGCTAGTAGCGAGGATTGTACTGACAAAGGGTATCGATGGGTACACATAAATATGCCCCAAACAACCTTGGTATGGCTTCTTCGGTCTCCAAACTCTAGATTTTTTTTTTTTTTTTAAAATCATATTCTCTTACCAATTGCTATATTTTCAGAAGAACTATGATAAAGTCAAGGTTTCTTGGGTGTGCTAGTCATTAACATGCATAAATATCATATAACTTGCAATCCAAAATACATTTAAAAGAAATCACACTAAAACTAGAAATTGGAATCAAAGCATATAAAGAAAAAAGATTATAACATCAATAGTAGCATTTGCAATCCAAAAAAAATCATTCCAATTACTGCTACTATCATGAGAATAGGGAGGGTAATTGAGTCAGAAGGGCAACTGGAAGGGTATAAGTGTATTTTTCATTCAAAATTTAGTATAACTTCAGGTCTTGGCTCGAGTAAAACATAAGCATGCCAAAATCATTCCGATTATGGATCAAATTTTAGTGGCATATGGCTGTCATTAGTACAAGCATTATTGTAGATTAGTCTATTTAGTGTGAAAACCATTGTCGCAGCTTGTCTCTTTTCCTTCCTCTTGTTTCCACTTTCAAATAGCCGAGAACAAAAGAATCACCTTGTAACTCACTTCCCAAGAAACAGCCAGGTGTATCACTTGGTTTGATGAGAGCAGTTCAAGGTCGGTTCAAGCCTCCCCCTACCAACACTTCTCTTACTCCTAGCCACGATACTGCCTGTGGTACGAGGTGGTTCCACTCAATTTGGACTGAAACAGACTGGTTTGGCTCATATAAAGAACCAAACCTCGATATTGTACCGGTATGCTCTTGGGTCAAGAAGGCAAACCTTGGGGGATTATTTGGTTATATTCTCCAAGAAATCTACCCCTGCCAAGGTCAAGTTTTAGGACAGGTCAAATGTTCGATCCAACAGGGGATCAGGTTTTGCCAATCACTGAGCATGCATTAAGGTCCTCTTCCGCATCCTCAAGCTGCTTCACTATTTCCGCCTGCAGTCAATAGCTCCATCTTGGCTTCCCTCATCCATTGAAAGTTTTGCTAACAAGTTTTCGCAATGCCAGAATCAAAAGCTCCAATACCAAATGGCATGGACCTGTGATATCAAAGAATTAATCAACAAGCCTCCAAATCTAAGAGAAAAAACTTAGGCAATCCTTATTGATGCTTTAGCCCATATAGCTGCTACAATTTATAGACTCTAGAGAACCCTAATAAACTCCCAGTCATAGTGGTAATTGACTCCTATCCAATAACTAAAGTATACCTAAAAGGGATAATGATACAAAATTTCCAAAATAACAAAAAGTTTCTAAAGGATTTGGACTGTATCATAAAAACCCTAATATGTGACCGCTAAACCAATTAAGCTCATCCCCATCTTTAGCAACCCCCTTTCTTCTCCAAAACATCACAAGGTCATCATAGTTAGGATTGTCCCCAATCATTTTTATTTGAACCTCTTCAACTCACTGCAATTGATCTCCTTTTACCCCAAGTAATTTACAATCAATCCTTTTTGGCTGATAGCCCTTTCTCTACCCTAACTATAATTCATGCTGTTCTCTTTAACTATGGTTGTCCCGGCTCACTTCAGCTCACCAAGTATCATGCACTTAGCATATAGGCTTTCATTTCTTGTCATTAGAGTGTAATTCCTATACATGTACAATACTTTGGACCCGATAGGCATAGCTTGTTGTAAATATTTTCAAAATCAACCATTTGATAGAACAGAACATCAGTGCCAGTACTATGTAACAATCAACATGACATATCATCTAAGGTCATTGTCAAAGAGGCAAAGATTGTAATAATATCTAGTGCCATTTGTGCATTCTAAAGGGCAAAACCGGAAATGATTTATTAGATTTACGTGGTGCAGCCTTTATCAAAATCATTGTGTTTGCCTATAAAAAATGATTTTTTCTAACTAATACTTAACTAAAGATTCTTAAAGTTATAAGAAATGGAGAGTTTGAAATTTGAATAAAATGTCATTGGATGAGTTCTCATTCCCTAATATGATACAGCTCTTTAAAGAGTATCGAATATGTAAACAGAAACCAATTTCCATTTATTGAAATTTCAAATTTCAGGCTTTATTGCTTGTGTTGGGAATATCTTAAAATTCTATGCAAATAAAAGAGCTTGCAA
Source organism: Elaeis guineensis (assembly GCF_000442705.2). Taxonomy (NCBI): domain Eukaryota; kingdom Viridiplantae; phylum Streptophyta; class Magnoliopsida; order Arecales; family Arecaceae; genus Elaeis; species Elaeis guineensis. Next base: position 120,013,388 of record NC_025998.2, on the reverse strand, counting down.
TGTGCATATATAAGTCTAAGTTATAATTTATGGAAGGATGATTTCCAGCTTTGCACATGGGAACAGTATGCGGCATTGTTTAGCTTATTTCATGGTTGGATTCTTTTTAACTAAAAGCTTAACATAATATGTGGAAAATATTTAAGTGTGTGTAGGATGTGTGTTTATGATAGGAACCTTTTTGTTCAAGATAATATATATGTATGTATGTATGTATGTGTAGGGGTTTGTTGGAGTGAGATCACACAACAAGACAAAAACCTCAAAAGCTCCTTTAATGGAAAACTAGCAAACTGCTAATATATTAGAAATGAAATGAAGCATATATCTTGACTCACTCTCCAAAAAACTTTACAAGAAATAACCAGTATGTTCCCATAAATATACAAGTAATCAAGCAGTACCATGTTCAGAACTGGCTAGATGCAATACATCCATTGTGAAAGAAGGGGACTAGAGAAATAGAGGAGGAGAGGGGAGAACGGCTCTCTTAAAGAATAATATGTTTGAATACATTCTTTGAGTAATTATATATAAAGAAATATATGTTAATAGAAGTTTATTCCCAAATAATCTTTGATAAGTGCTAGAGAAATGAACCAGGTTTTTCGCCTAGGTTGATCATCCAGTTCTATAGAGATCAAATCAAGTTGAAGAGCAGAGAGAACTGCCAGATGCAGCAGCAAAAGACAACTTCTGATTGCAATCCAGATGGTAATCCCTGCATTTATTTGGTTGTCCCAATAATGTGATATTCTAATGACTAAAATATATGTCTCAAAACTGCTGACTAAATTAACATCCAGGTGGCCGTTTAGACTCTTTTGGAAGTGGAATAGCATAAGTGGCATAATTCATTCCTAACTCTCTGTATTCCGGTTACTCTACAGATTAAATGGAATAAGCATAATGCCATTTGGTTTAGAATTTGTTATTCTTGAGAAAGTTTAAATGTTGTTTGGTTGGAAAACTGGAATGAGAATGTTAAAAGGTGACATTTTGCAAATTGGACAAAATTGCCCCTACATATGGGATGATAATTGACCAAGCATATGTGAAAGCCAAATATGTTATTGTTATGTTCTCTATGCTACAACAATGATAATATTACCTTACATCAATAAAATTGAAAATAACATATTATAACTAATGATTGATTGCCAAACATGTTATCATTATGTTCTTTTTGCTATAGCAATGATTATATTATTAATGTTTTGAACACAATTTTAAATCCTGATGGGAGTTAGGGGTGTCCCGTCCATCCCATCCCATTCCTATGAGCAAACAGGATTTGGGAGGGGGGGTTCTTCAAAAGCCATCCAGATGGGGAGAGAAGATGAAGGAGAAAAGAAAGGAAGGAAAGAAGAAGAAAAGAAAAAAAATGGAAGGAAAGAAGAAGAAGAAAAAAGGAAAGAAAGGAATGAAGGAAGAAGAAAAAGAAGAAGAAAAGAAGGAAGAAAGGAAAGAAAGAAAGAAAAGAAGGAAGAAGGGTAAGAAAGAAGGAGAAGAAGAAAAAGGAGAGGAGAAGAAAAAAAAAAGAAAGAAGTAGATAGGAAGGAAAGAAAGGAAAGGAGAAGAAAAAAAAGAAAGAAAAGAACAAAAAAAGAAATAAATAAAGGAAAGAAGTGGAGAGAAACACCAGGAACCTACCAAGATGCTCAATTGGAATGATAGTTGGAATGGAACAGGATAGCAAGGCATCCCATTTAATGGAGAAACAAAGACACTTCTATCCCATGAAATTTAAAACATTGATTTTGAACATTTTTAACGATAACAAATATTAAAATAATATATTCATTAACTAGTGATTGATTGCCAAACATATTATTGTTATGTTCTTTGTGCTAAAACAACTAAAATATTATTTTATATCAAAAAAATTATTTTGAATAATTTAACTATAATAAATATTAAAATGTTTCTCGAGTTTCATTTGGGAGGGAAGAGAAGAAAAAGAAAAATGGTTAGGATTTCATACTTTTGGCAGAGCAACACCAGGAATAAATTACCAGCCATCCCAGTTTAGTAATTTACTAGGTGGAATCTGGGTTAATCAGCTTAAATTCATGTAGTAGGGCAGAATAGCTGCGTTAACTCCTTTTTATCTTCCCTTACTCCATTTCCAAACATGGCCTTAGATGTTTGTAAGGAAAGTCAAGTGGAGTGCTATGAAAATTGTGAAAGCTTAGCTCAAGGCCTTGGAGGAGAAGAATTACCTGTGACTCATCTCTTCCAAGAAACCTTCCTCCAATGCCTCGCTGGCGCCTTTCAGCCAAAGCTCGTCGTGAGGGAACCTGCAAAGAACAGGAAGCATATTGCTGTGCAACTGAACTTGAGCCACAGAACTATAAAGTGCAGAGATGCAGCCAAAGATACCAGTAGTTTAACACCAAACACATATCTGTCATTAACATTCTGATGTCACAACTACAACTATCTGATATCTACTCATCTTTCATAGATCCATACAACCGGTGCTTTCCTTTTTTTCAAATGCAGCGCATGTATCTGACAACATTGAAGACAAAAATTTGCAGCTTTACCTTAACAGGCCTCTCTACACCCTGCCTATTTGTCCGCTTCATCATGTATCTGATAATTATATCTCTCCTTTCTTCTTCAGTGTATCGAGACACTCTTACACCAAGCTCCCTTAGCAGCCGAGACTCAGCAGTATTGGCTACTGGGATTGCCTTCCCATCATCTTTCCCCTTCTTACCATCCTTCCCAGCAGCAGCTGCCACTGCCTGTGCTGGCATACCGATAGATGGAGTAGGTGGTTTCTGCCCCACATCCTTCTCTGCAACTGCTTGTTCTTTTACTGGAGGACCACTCTGGACCTCGACCCCACGGTCATCAACTGCCACCCCTCCCTTCTCTGTTGAACTCTCTACTTGGATGATCTCCACCACATCCCCATCTTTCTTTGCTGCGGCCGCTGCCTCCTCTTCCAACCTGCGAGTTCTCTTCCTATATGGTCCCCGCCTCCGTTTCCCTGCATTAGTATCTGTGATCTTTCTGTACATAAGATAATTCCCTCTCCAACACAAGAACCTCTGCATGATTAGAGCCCCACTGCCGGCCGACCGCCTGTTGGAACCCGTCCGAGCCTTAAACCCGGACTTCTCACCATACACATAATATAAAGCCTTTGCAGCCTCCACGGACTCAAACTCCATGCCCATGACCGGCACCAACACTGCACCATCTTTACCGGCATCCTTGTGTGGCAAGAGCTCATGGTTGTGCTCCACCACGAGCTTCGACACTGTCCACTTCCCATGCACCTTCCCGACCACCTCCATCATTGCCTTACATCGGTCCCCCACCGGCGCCGCCGCCTCCCCAGCCGGCGGCCCCTGTCCGGAAACGGGGACGCCTGCCTGCCGCATGTGGAGGTAATTCCGCATGATGCAGGCCACCCGGAGGGTGCACTCCTTGTAGAGCGTCTGCCCCGCCGACGACCCCTCCGTCCTCTCGGCCGGAGATTCCTTTACCTCTCCGGCGGCAGCGGAGCTCTCCGGCGAGCCCTTCTCTTCGTCCACCTTCAGCTCCTCTTGCGCTGGCTCCTCCCTCGGCCCCTTCTCCTTCTCCTTCCGGCCCTCGTCGTCCTCCTCGTTCAGTGCATGGTCCGTAATCTCCGAAATCAGCACCATTTCCACGAACTGAAATCAAAATCCAACCCCTGGAACCAGAAAGATTCGGTCCGCTACACAAATCGAAGCTCTCCGAACTCTAGATTTCGGAATCGTGGGCAAGAGATTTGAAATTCGAAACCCTAGAGGGAGGAGACATCGCAGGAGCTGAGAGAGAAGGAAGCAACCCCAACAAATTTTGGAGGGAAACGGATCTTACAGGGCTTTTCTTTTCTATATTTTGTGTATATTTTTTTATCTTTAAAATATGCGACGAGTCTCGGTGTATGCTTTGCTTGCAACGCTCCCCGCAGGGGATGGGCGGACGGGGGAGAGCTGCGGGGCGAGGGCCGAGAGGCTCGCTGAAGGCGCGAGCCTCCCGGAGCAAGAGCGCGGGGCCTGTCCTCAACTGGACCAATGCCGTATGCCCACGTGTCCGAGAGGGCCCCACCTCGCGTCACGTTAATTTCTTCGAAGGGTCGATTGGAAGGAGGAACTTCGAATTTAGGTGATGAGTTGACAATACGGATTGGCAGAGCATTTCTGGTGCCACGTCGTGAGAAAGATAGGGAATTTGAAGTTTTAGTTGAGATTCGGATCGGAGAGAATAATGGTAGGAGCTTACGCTTTGGAGGAGAAATAGGAGTCTTCACGTGAATACCACGTGATAGAGGCCCAGTGTGACGCATCGCTCATGACGTCAGCCGGTAGGGACCCGTGCTCAATGTGCTTTCAACGTTTTTTTGTTTTCTTTCACCTTGCGCGCGCCATACAAAGTTCGTCCGCGATATCCTCGCTAGTGGTTTGCATAGATTGATATGGACAGATTTCTTTACGGTGCCAATTTAGGATGGACAAGATCATAGCTGGAGCTCCGCCACAACAAGATACCATTAATCGATTCGATACTAGATGGTCAGATAAGAGGAGCATGTATGAAAATGGGTAAAGCCGCATGCAAAAGAACGGCACAAGCATGCGTATGCTCAACTGGACGAATGCACAAGCCCAAAAGCTATGCACAATGAGACAATTCCACGCAGCAGGATGTACGGTCAAATATACAGCAGGATGTACGAGAGTACACGGTATGATGCACGGGCGCATGCTGTAGGGAGCTCTTTTCCCGAATAATACAAAAAAAAAACTTTTTTACCAAAATATATTCAAACCAAACTTATTTACCAAAATGATGTGAGAGGGAAAAATGCCATTTTGAATGGCTTTTTTTCCCCTGCCACGTCACCCCCCATTTCCACGGTGGCATCGTCCCAAAAAAAAAAAAAAAAAGAAGAAACGCCATTTGGAATGGCGCTTTTAATTTTCCCACCCAAAAATAAAGGAAAAAATCGTGGGAAAATGAAAAATTATGTTTTTTAAAATTTGAAATTAGTAAATAAATTAAAAATTTTAATTTTGATTGAATTTTAAAATATAAAGATTTGAATTTGTAATTCATTAAAAAAATTAATTTAGATTTTTTATTTCAAATTTTTTTTAAAAGATGTCCAAAAAAATCTTAAGAAATTAAAAAAAAATTATCATAGAAAATAAAAAAAGAGAAAAAAATATGAAAGAAATAAAAATTTGAAATTAAATTGAAAAACATCATTCGAAATACTTGTCTTCAAAATTTTTAAGAAAATTAAAAATTATAAAATTTTTAAAAAATAAAAAAAAAGAATTATAATGTAAAAATAAAAAAGAATAAAATTTTAAAGATAAATTGAAATTAAAATATTATTTCAAATTACTTTCTCAAATAAAAAATAATAAATTAAAAAAAGATTCAAAAAAATTTTAAAAATAGGCTAAAAAAATTTTATAAAAATAAAATAAGTCTTTAAAAACGCCATTTTGTAAATTGAACTTTAGAAAAAATAATAATTTTTTAATTAAAGAAAAAGAATACGTAATAGAATGCTAAAAAGAAAAAAATGGAAGAGAAATAAAATTATAATTTCAAATGATAACTATTTTAAAATAAATAAAAAAAAGTATCATAGGAAAATAAAAAATAACAATAAAATAAGAATTATAATTATAAATTTTAAAGAAATTTAATTTTAATTTAAATTAGAAAATATCATTTAAATTATTATTTTTATTATTTAATTAAATTTATTTATTAAATAATTATAAATAGATAAGTAAAGATATTAAAAAAAATAAAAAATAAAAAAAAAGAGAAAACGCCATTCTCTCCCCTCCCCAAACCCCTTTTTCCCCTCCTTCTCCCTTCTCCTTCTCCCTTCTCGATCTTCTCCTTCTTCCTTTACAAATTTAAGTAAAGGAAAAGAATACATAATATATCATAAAAATGAAAGAAAACTAATATTATATTTTTAAATTATAAAAATTACAAATTAAATTAAAAAATATATCATAAAAAAAGTAAATAAAAGATAAAAAATGGTAATAAAATAGAAATTATAATTTAAAACAAAAAATTATCTTTAATTTCAATTAAAAATTATCATTCAAATTACTATCCTCATTAAAAAATTTAATAAATTAAAAAAAATAATTAAACAAATTATGAAAAAAATTTTAAAAAATTTAGAAAAAAGAAAAAGAATAAAAAAACATCGAAGGAAACGGCGTTTTCTCCTTTCCCCCCTTCTTCTCTCCTTCTCCCTCTTCTTCTTTCTCCCTACTCCGGCGTCTCTCCGACAGCACGACGGTGAGCTGCCTCCTCTCTCCCTCTTCCTCTCTCTTCCTCTATTTAAAAAATTTAAAAAATAAAAATTACTAGAAAGAAAGTCAAGGGATCGACTCACAGAGTGTCGCAGTCAAAAATTTTGCGTGCCGTTAAACTCTTTTAGCCATGAGTCGATTCATGGGGTCGACTAAAAAATATAAATCTATTTTTCTTACAATTTTTTATATTATGTATTTGTAATCTTTTAATAAATAAATTAAATGAAATAATGAAAATAATAATTTAAATGATAATTTTTAATTTAAATTAAAATTAAATTTCTTTAAAATTTATAATTATAATTCTTATTTTATTGTTATTTTTTATTTTCCTATGATACTTTTTTTTATTTATTTTAAAATAGTTATCATTTGAAATTATAATTTCATTTCTCTTCCATTTTTTTCTTTTTAGCATTCTATTACGTATTCTTTTTCTTTAATTAAAAAATTATTATTTTTTCTAAAGTTCAATTTACAAAATGGCGTTTTTAAAGACTTATTTTATTTTTATAAAATTTTTTTAGCCTATTTTTAAAATTTTTTTGAATCTTTTTTTAATTTATTATTTTTTATTTGAGAAAGTAATTTGAAATAATATTTTAATTTCAATTTATCTTTAAAATTTTATTCTTTTTTATTTTTACATTATAATTCTTTTTTTTTATTTTTTAAAAATTTTATAATTTTTAATTTTCTTAAAAATTTTGAAGACAAGTATTTCGAATGATGTTTTTCAATTTAATTTCAAATTTTTATTTCTTTCATATTTTTTTCTCTTTTTTTATTTTCTATGATAATTTTTTTTAATTTCTTAAGATTTTTTTGGACATCTTTTAAAAAAAATTTGAAATAAAAAATCTAAATTAATTTTTTTAATGAATTACAAATTCAAATCTTTATATTTTAAAATTCAATCAAAATTAAAATTTTTAATTTATTTACTAATTTCAAATTTTAAAAAACATAATTTTTCATTTTTCCACGATTTTTTCCTTTATTTTTGGGTGGGAAAATTGAAAAACGCCGTTTTGACGTTTTTAAAAACGCCATTCAAAATGGCGTTTTTAAAAGCGCCATTTGGAATGGCGTTTTTAAAAGCGACATTCCAAATGGCGTTTCTTCTTTTTTTTTTTTTTTTGGGACGCTGCCACCGTGGAAATGGGGGGTGACGTGGCAGGGGAAAAAACGCCATTCAAAATGGCGTTTTTCCCTCTCACATCACTTTGGTAAATAAGTTTGGTTTGAATATATTTTGGTAAAAAAGTTTTTTTTTTGTATTATTCGGGAAAAGAGCTCTGCTGTAGGTCACACAGACACGCACATTCCATGCACAATCAGACATGCAGTAGGATGTACGGGCGTGCATAGTGTGATGCATTGGTACATGCTGCAGGTCACACAGGCATGCGCAGTGAGATATGCAGAAGCAAAAAGTGGGACTCGTGGCTTGATTCGCTGCGAGACACAGGACTCACAGCAAAAAATGTGCAGCCATGCGCAAGGGCACTCGCATTCAGGTACTAGACCGTTTTTCAGTAATTTCAAGCTCATTGGGCCGATTGTCTAAACTTTTTGAACCAGTTGATAGTGGTTGGCAGTGGTTTTAAAAAGTTTTCAGATGTTGGGGGAGTTGTCCACTGCTTCTCTTAATATCTATGCTCGTTAGCTATTTACAGCAAGCCATGGGAGTATCTCTTTAATTAGATTTAGAGACTTTGGATGGATCTCTTATATTCAAATTATATGGGAATTGCAATAAAGAGATGTGCATAATTTTTTCTATGTGCCTTCAGTGTTTATCTTTGTTTAGCTTAGTGTTCCAACCCTTGGGGTGAGGTTTGTGAGTAGGTCGACTGGATGAGGTGTCCATTGTCGCACAAGATTGAAGTTCTTGTGAAAAATTTTGGTACAAGAATCGACCCTATAACAGTTGATATCAAAGCCATGTTTGGGGGCTCTGTTGGTGGATTTTCATCAAAGTTCTTGCCTCATTTTGCTTGAGCGAAGGGGCGACGCTCATGTTTGCTGCTAAAAGCAACATGGAGGTCCTTAGGGAAAGGATGGCATGATTGGAGGCAATGATTAGGATGCCTCGAGTTGATCTCGAAGAAACCCTATAGATACAGGTTGAGAATCTAATGGCCATGGTGGCTTTGTTCCAAGACTTCTGTGAATCAACACAACAGCGGATGAAAGAAATAACATTGGACATCAGGCTAATCAAATCTATGATTCAGAACCCTTCACGTGATGAAGTTACTGTCAAAATGAAAGTTTCAGATCCAAAACCATTCAATGTTACTCATAGTGCCAAGAATCTGAAATATTTTTTGTGGGATGTGGACCAATATTTCAAGGCTGCTCGGGTTTTGAAAGAAGACAAAGTCTTAATCACTAGCATATATCATGTTGGGTATGCGAAACTGTAGTGGAGAATCAGAACTGAAGATGCTGCTAGGCTATTTATTGAGACATGGGAGGTACTGAAACAGAAGTTGAAAAAGCAATTCCTTCCTTGCAGCATGACCTAGGTTACAAGGGACTCCTTGAAGAGATTGAGGTAGACCGGATTAGTGAGGAAATATGTCAAAGAATTTGGCTCTCTCATGCTGAATGATTTATGTCACAAATTGACATAAAAAGTATCAATTAATATCTAAATTATCTAACTTTATTAAGAAATTGATATTTGTTATTATATTTTACAGAAGAAGAAGTCATCAATAGAAAGAACAAGGAAAGAGGATTCCAACGGCGTAAATTTTACGCAAAACGGAGTTAAATTGACCCAGAAATTGAAGAATGAAGAAAGAAGACTCAATTGGGTCAAATCCGAGTCAAATCAGGTCAAAATTGATCAAAAATCAACTGATTTAGTGATCTGGTTAGCCGCCTGATCCACAGCAACAGGCGCCTGGACCATGGACCCATCGGCGCACCATAAACCAGCCAATCAGCGAGTCTCGGCTCACCGCAATGCATCGCGAGCCCGATCCACGCGCGCGGTCCAGGGCTCATGAGGAGAGAGAAGAAGGTCCGAAGGGCAACTTGGTAACTTCACATTACCCGATGGTCCGATCTTCTCTGATCAAGATCCAACGCTCCACATTTTTGTGCCATCGGACGGCCACCATCGCAGCCGATCAAGATCCAACCGTAATCAAGGCAATTGCAAGAATCAATAAACACTAGGACAACACGGGATCCTTCTGCAGCACTTCACCCAGATCGTGATCCGATGGCCCAGAATCGCTTTTGGCTTGATTTATTAGATAAATTGGGTCCTTTAGATGAAGATCGGACGGCTGAAACAATTTCTAGGATTTCTTGATGGATTTAAGTACTTTTTGAACGAGATTTGAGCTCCTAAACTCCCCTAACAGCTCTCTAAAACCTCTTAGTCCCACATCTAAAGTTTTGAAAACCTTATAACCCCCAAATGCCTATAAAAAGCCCCCAAAGGCCCTTGTTTTAAGGATTGGGGGGCCTTCCGATCAAGCTTGTAACTCTAGATAGTGGATTTTTTTAGCTTTCTTCTCAAGCCTCGAGCTTTGAGGTTTTTGTAATAAATTTTTTTTTATTTATATAAAATCTTATTTTTATGCAATTTTATCTCTTTACATTATGCAATTTATTTTTCTTGCAATTAAGATAGTTTAATTTATGCAATTTAATTTTATGCAATTAGGTTAGTTTAAATTATACAGTTTAAATTGATGCAATTAAGATAGTTTAATTTATGAAATTAGGGTAGTTTATTTTTCTGCATTTAAATTTTGCAAGTAGATTTAGATCATGTCTAGCTAAGCATCCCTTCTAGGGTTTGCGATGAAGCTAGATCATGAGTAGGTTTTACATAGGGTTCTTTCTTTTTCTTAGGGTTTCTTTTTCTTCCTCTTTTGCCAAGAATTTTTGATGAACTACAGTTGGGTCAGAGTCCCTTCATAGTTCATGCTTGATTCAGTGCATAGGAGGAGAAAACCCTAAGAGATCCTAGTTACTACTCCCCTGTAAAGAATCTTGATGGGTTATCGTTGGGCCTTAGTCCCTTCATAATCTATGCTTGGGAAAGACAAGAGGAGTAGTCGTTAGGATCAATAAGAAAAATTCTAGGTAGAATTTTCTAATCCAGATCTAGTGGATTCAAAACCCTAGATCCTTAGTCTTATTGTCTTTAGCAAACAACTTTCGATTTTCGATTTTCGTTAAAGCTCGCTTGAGCATAGATTTGAAAATCATTTTTAAACCAAGTCTCTGTGGGATCGATTCGTACTCGCTGGTCGTGCTACTCTGCACACTGTGCACTTGTGGTTTTATTTATAAATTTTAAGATTTGCACATCAAGTTTTTGGCACCGTTGTCGGGGATTTGGCGTTTTAAATTATTTTCAAATATTTGTTCTTCGTGCTTTATAACTCTCTTTCTTTTTCCTTTAGGTTTCTAGATTTAGTTGGTGATTGCTGGAAAACTTAGGTACGCTTCTAATTTTTCTTTTATTATTTTTAGTTAATTACTTTTCCTTTTAGACCTAATCATTTGAATTTACTTAATCACAAAAAAAAAATAAAAAAAAAAATAAAACAAAACAAAAGATATTTCATAATCATGAAGTAAAATATCAAAATAAAAAAAAAATTCTAAATTAAAATCTTTTACATTCTTGGTCATCTTGTTTATTTGTATTTGTATTTTCATAATTAATCTAAGGGCATCAACCCATTAACAAGATAAGGTGGGGATTTCATTACCCTTCCTTAGCCCAAAAATCATCTCCATCATATTGCATTACCTAGACCTTTAATCTTAAAATCAATTAGACGTCAACCTTAAGGAATTCGAGCTCAATAGGACAAGGAACCTTAAGAGTTCTACCAAGTTTGAGTTATTTGATTAGTTGGTGTCTAGGCAAGTCTCTGAGGGTGGTTTGTTAAATTGGTTCAGTTGCTGACCTGGCCAACTCGTTTGGTGTCTAGAAAGGCAACGATGAGTGAACCTCCCACCTCTTATACTTACCTGGCTAACTAGTTGATCAATCTCCACTTAGAAGGCTTGAAGGGTCATCTTGGAACAGTTAGGAGCTGTCTAGATTTAGGTTAACCCTAGGATAGATTGAGTGTAATTTATTGTTTCACTTGTTTAAAAAATAAAAAAAAATTATTAAAATTTAAATTAATTTGGTTACTTTTCTTTAGATTTAGGACTCCTTAGGATCTTTTCTTTAGAACTTTTTCTCTTTTCTTTCTTTTTCTTATACATAAAAATTTTTATAAAAAAAAATTGTATAAACATTGAGAACCGTACACCTCGTGTGTGGAGAAGAGTATCGGGTCGTCTAGTTAGAATTGAGTCAATTCCTGTTGTTCCCATGGCTGAACCAATCCAACCCATGACCCTTAAGGATTTATGTTATCCAGTTGGCTCCATCCAACCATCTTGTATCAGGTTGCCACAACCCACAGCTAACAATTTTGAAATCAAACCTCAAATCATAAATATGCTTCCAAAATTCACAGGATTAGAGGATGCTAATATATTTATTAGAGAATTTGAGGAGGTATGTGCAACCATGAAACTGCAATTAACAGAGGATGAGGTCAAACTTAGATTAATCAACTTTGCCCTTAAGGATAATGCTAAGAAGTGGCTTTATAGTCTGCCAAACCATTCTGTCACTACCTGGGAGGGCTTTGTGAGAACATTTTTGAAAAAATATTTCCCCCATCATAAAACAGCTAGGATTAGGAATGAAATAAATCAATTTTACCAACTATCTGGTGAATCATTTTGGAAGTACTTTGATCGTTTCAAGAATCTTTTGACCCAATGTCCACACCATAGAATAGAAACTTGGAGACTATGCCAGATCATCTATGAGGGGTTAGATTCAAACTCAAGAACCATGCTAGAGTCCATGTGCCAAGGCCAATTTATGGACAAAGAAACTACTGAAGCTTGGCAATTCTTAGAAGACCTAGCCGAGAAAAATTTACAGTGGGAAACAACTAGGGAACCTGATAAAGCTACACCTTCAAGAGGAGGAATGCATCAAATTCAACCAACCCTAGCATCAGAGGCCAAGATTGCAACCTTAACACGTAGATTGGAAGCCTTAGAATTACAGAGACCAGCCAATGTAAATCAAATATCTGCACCCATGTGTAAAGGGTGCAATGCACCAGACCATATCTTAGAAGAATGTTCCTACTCGAATGAGTGTGCACAGGTGAATGCCACCTATCAAGGACCATTGAACAATCCTTATGCACCCACATATAACCCAGGTTAGAGGAATCGCCCGAATTTCTCATGGTCCCAGAATCCTAATGTAGGCAATCCAAATTTCAATCAGCAAAATCTAAGGTCCAACCCAGTGATGAACAACCCGCCAGGCTTCCATGATAATGACAAGAAAATTACCTCTTTAGAAAAAAGCCTAGAAGCCATGATGAAGACACATACCAGCTTTATGCAAACCACGGGTCAATTCATAAATAATAACACCCAAGCTATAGCCCGTCTGGAAATGCAAGTAAGTCAGTTGGCTTCGACCATTAGTGAACGAGAACATGGTAGGTTACCTAGCCAACCTGAGCCAAATCCTAGGAACCAAAATGGTCCACGACCCCAACAAGGAAACCAAGTTAATGGTGTAAATGCCATTCATACCTTAAAATCGGAAAAACAAATAGACAATAAGGTAGTTGCACTTGATGATATAGAGGACTCATCTGCCGAGTCACCTTCTAAAACTACTACCTTTCAACCTCAAGCACCAGAAATTGAAAATTCACCTACTCCAGTACTTAAAAGTCCTAGAGCTCCTTTTTCAAACAGACTGAAATCCAATAAATCTGAATATTTAGACAAAATTTTAGAGGTATTTAAACAAGTCCAAGTTAATATTCCTCTTTTAGATATAATCCATCAGGTTCCAACTTATGCCAAAATTTTAAAAGATCTTTGCACTAGGAAAAGGACCACTAATGTACCAAAGAAAGCATTTTTGGCTGCAAGTGTCAGTTCATACCTATCTAGCCATGTGCCAATTAAATATAAGGACCCTGGAGCTCCAACAATTTCTTGTGTTATTGGAGAAACCAATATAAAAAAGGCCTTGCTAGATCTAGGAGCTAGTGTGAATATCCTTCCATATTCGGTGTATGAGCAACTAGGATTAGAAAAACTTCAACCTACTGGGATCACATTACAGTTAGCCGATAGATCTCTCAGGATCCCTAAGGGAATGGTCGAGGATGTTCTGATAAAGGTTGAAAATTTTATTTTCCCTGTAGATTTTATTATTTTAGAGACTGAGCCAGTTGCGAATCCTAAAGGACATATACCTGTCATTTTAGGAAGACCATTCTTAGCTACGGCCAATGCTGAAATCAATTGTCGAAATGGTCTAATGAAGTTATCCTTTGGGAATATGACCATTGAGCTTAATGTTTTTAACTTAGAACAGGAATCCTCTTCTCATGCTGATGTCAATGTAGTCCAAGATGGTATTTATGAATCCATTGACATTAGTGATGATGAAGTCGACCTAGAGTCTAACCCCTGGTTAATCCATGAGTCTGAGGATGTCAATGAAATACTTAAAGAAAATCAGATTAATCAGGAATCGACACTTCCTACTGAACCAATCATTGAGATGATGAAATCATCACCTAAACCATTGATAGAGGAAGCACCCATTTTAGAACTGAAACCCCTCCCAGAACATCTCAAGTATGCATATCTAGGACCCAAAGAAACTTTGCCTGTAATTATTGCATCAAACCTAGATCCCAAGCAAGAGGAGGAGTTAGTGTCAGTTCTAAAAGCAAATCAAGAAGCAATAGGTTGGACCATAGCAGATATCAAAGGAATAAGTCCTTCTATAGTTCAACATAGAATATACTTAGAGGAAGAGGCTAAACCAACAAGAGAAGCCCAAAGAAGGCTTAATCCAGCTATGAAGGATGTAGTTAAAAAGGAGATTCTGAAACTTCTAGATAGTGAAATAATTTATCCTATTTCTGATAGCTCTTGGGTAAGCCCAGTTCAAGTAGTACCCAAGAAATCTGGGATAACAGTGGTCCAAAATGATGCAAACGAACTTATCCCAACTAGGACCCAAACGGGATGGAGGGTCTGTATAGACTATAGAAAGTTGAATACTGCGACAAGGAAAGATCACTTTTCTTTGCCATTTATTGATCAAATGTTGGAAAGACTAGCCGGACAAGAGTTTTACTGTTTTCTTGATGGATACTCTGGTTACAACCAGATCCCCATAGCCGCTGAAGATCAAGAAAAGACTACATTCACCTGTCTATTTGGTACTTTTGCCTTTAGACGAATGTCCTTTGGACTATGTAATGCACCGGCAACCTTCCAGAGATGCATGATCAGCATATTTTCAGATATGATAGAATGATTTCTAGAAATTTTTATGGATGACTTTTCTGTATTTGGCCTAACCTTCTCCGAGTGTCTGAATCACCTGCAATTAGTTCTAGAATGATGTAAGGAGAAGCACTTAGTTCTCAACTGGGAAAAATATCGGTTTATGATCAAACAGGGAATAGTTCTTGGCCATGTCATTTCTAAAAAGGGGATTGAAGTAGACAAGGCCAAAATAGATCTAATTGCAAGTCTTCCACCACCTAAATCTGTGAAAGAAATACGTTCATTTTTAGGTCATGCTGGATTCTATAGAAGGTTTATTGCCAACTTTAGCAAAGTAGCACGTCTACTGACTAATCTTTTGGCAAAGGATATCAAATTTGAATTTACTCATGAGTGCTTGGAATCTTTTGAATTTCTAAAAAAAGCACTTGTATCAGCTCCAATCATTCATCCTCCTGTCTGGTCTGAACCATTTGAATTAATGTGTGATGCGTCCGATCATATTGTGGGCGCAATCTTAGGTCAACGGATAAATAAGCTGCCTAGAGTGATATATTATGCAAGTAAAACCTTAAATGATGCACAGCTTAGCTACACCACAACTGAGAAGGAGTTCTTTGCCGTTGTCTTTGCTTTAGAGAAATTTAGATCTTATTTGGTTGGGACCCACATCATTGTTTACACCGATCACTCAGCCATTAGACATCTCCTAGTAAAGAAGGATGCCAAGGTACGCTTAATCAGATGGATTTTGCTCCTTCAAGAATTTGACCTAGAAATTAGGGACAAGAAAGGCACTGAGAACGTTGTAGCAGATCATTTATCCCGAATTCCAGTCGCACCATCTAGTGAACCACCCATCAATGAATCTTTTTCAGATGACCAACTCATGTCTGTGTCTACTGAACCTTGGTTTGCTGATATTGTAAATTATTTAGCCATAGGTAAGATACCTTCTCATTGGACTAAGCAGGATAAATATAAATTCTTTGCCCAAGTGAAGTATTTCATTTGGGATGATCCTTATCTTTTTAAACAATGTCCTGATCAAATTATTAGGTGTATCCCAGATAACGAAGTCATGAATATTTTATCTTTTTGTCATGATCAAGCATGTGGGGGTCACTTCGCGTCTAAGAAAACTGCTGCTAAGGTTCTCCAATGTGGTTTTTATTGGCCCAATTTGTTTAAGGATGCTCATGAATATTGTAAAAATTATGCTCAATGTCAGAAAATATGTCGAATCACCAAGCGACACATAATGCCACTCAACCCAATCTTGGTAGTTGAAGTTTTTGATGTTTGGGGGATCGATTTCATGGGACCATTTTCAAATTCCTTTGAAAATGAATATATTCTAGTAGCAGTTGATTATGTTTCAAAATGGGTAGAAGCAATTGCATGTAGAACATCCGATAGCAAAATGGTCATTAAGTTTCTTAAAGAAAATATTCTCTCCCGTTTCGATATTCCTAGGGCAATCATTAGTGATCGGGGAACCCATTTTTGTAACCGACCTTTTGCAACATTGATGAAAAAATATAATATCACCCACAAATTGACCATACCATATCATCCTCAAACTAGTAGGCAAGTTGAAGTGTCAAACCGACAAATCAAACAGATCCTGAAAAAAACTGTTAGTGCCAATAGAAAGGATTGGTCTTTGAAATTAATTGATGCACTTTGGGCATACCGAACCGCTTTCAAGACCAATCTAGGAATGTCTCCTTATAAGATTGTGTTTGGTAAACCATGTCACTTGCCTATTGAGATAGAACACAAAGCCATGTGGGCCATCAAACAACTAAATACAAATTTGAACGATGCTGGAAACCATAGGAAGCTTCAGTTGAATGAATTAGAAGAACTTAGAAATGAAGCCTATGAAAATGCAAGGATATACAAAGAACGAACCAAAGTATTTCATGATCAATCAATTATGAGAAAAACTTTCAATATCGGACAAAAGGTGCTCTTATATAACTCTAGATTACATCTGTTTCCAGGAAAGCTTAGGTCTAGATGGACAGAATCATTTTTAGTAAAGAAAGTCTTTTCACATGGAGCTGTTGAGATAGAAAACCCAAGTAATGGTGTTATCTTTAAAGTTAATGGTTAACGATTAAAACCATTCTTGGAATTACCTGTCGAGACTGTTGAAGATGCCATGGTTCTTTATGAACCAACTTATTCTGATTAAATTGCTTCGAGGTTTGGTCTAGCTGAAGACATAAAACTTAGCAGTTCTGGGAGGCAACCCAGCTTATTTAATTTTTAATATTTTTTTTTATTTTCAGACAAATAAATTAGATAAACTCCATTGGGGACAATGTTGGTTAAGTTGGGGGGTGTGATTTATGTCACAAATTGACATAAAAAGTATCAATTAATATCTAAATTATCTAACTTTATTAGAAAATTGATACTTATTATTATATTTTGCAGAAGAAGAGGTCATCAATAGAAAGAACAAGGAAAGAGGATTCCAACGGCGCAAATTAGAGCTTGAACAAAATCAGGTGTTATCATTTCCTTTTCCTTCCACTATGAGTTATTTCTTGCATTTAATATATTAAAAAAAAATTTTGAAATAAATTAATCTAGAAAAGAAATAAGAGTAAGTTAGAAAGTATTTGCTAATAAATGTAGTGAGTCACGGAGAAGATTAGCTGGTTAGACTCTTGGTGGCATAGGTCATTTAAAGACTATTAGCACTTCCAATTGCACATGCACACTAACAAGGTAAAGTAGGTGTTCATTGTAAGGCCAATTAAGGATTTGAGTATTATTTAAATTAGATAATTTTTTCTACACCCCAATTGAAGAAATTTGAATTTAAGGAAAGAGCTACCTGCCTGAAATAAAATGCAAAATACAGAGTAAATATGGATTGCCCTAAGCCTAGTAACCGGGTCTCTTTACCTAAGTCAAGTGTTGAGATTCGCATCAAACGGTGGTGGGAAGGCCAGGATGCTCAGCAAAAAAAAAAAAAAAACAGTGTGAAAGCTACCTTAGTTCTTTGTTTAATCTGGGGTGTATAGAAAATTAATCGAACTAAGTTATGAAAAATGATACAATTGGCCTGTACAAGTTAATACTGAAATACTAAGTTAGTTATCACTCACACAAGTACTATAAAACTTTAAGTGTACTCTAAGAAAGCTCCTAAGTAGACTGACTACCGATTCTAATTCGAAGCTCATACTTAGTAATACTAGAAAACTTCTTGAATTTCGATCTTAAATTAATTTACAAAGGAAGGATCTTTTTGGAATATGATCTTATTTTGGTACATTGCTAAGGGACTAGCAATGATTAAGTTGGGGCGTGTGATTTATGTCACAAATTGACATAAAAAGTATCAATTAATATCTAAATTATCTAACTTTATTAGAAAATTGATACTTGTTATTATATTTTGCAGAAGAAGAGGTCATCAATAAAAAGAACAAGGAAAGAGGATTCCAACGGTGCAAATTTTATACAAAACGAAATTAAATTGATCCAGGAATTGAAGAATGAAGAAAGAAGACTCAATTGGGTCAAACCCGAGTCAAATCAGGTCAAAATTGATCAAAAATCAACTGATTTGGTGATCTGGTTAGCCACCTGATCCACAGCAACAGGCGCCTGGACCATGGACCCATCGGCGCACCATAAACCAGCCAATCAGCGAGTCTCGGCTCACCGCAATGCATCGCGAGCCCGATCCACGTGCGCGGTCCAGGGCTCATGAGGAGAGAAAAGAAGGTCCGAAGGGCAACTTGATAACTTCACATCACTCGATGGTCTGATCTTCTCTGATCAAGATCCAACGCTCCACATTTTTGCGCCATCGGACGGCCACCATCGCAGCCGGTCAAGATCCAACCGTAATCAAGACAATTGCAAGAATCAATAAACACTAGGACAACACGGGATCCTTCTGCAGCACGATCCAATGGCAGCGCTTCATCCAGATCGTGATCCGACGGCCCAGAATCGCTTCCGACTTGATTTATTAGATGAATTGGGTCCTTTAGATGAAGATCGGACGGCTGAAACAATTTCTAAGGTTTCTTGATGGATTTAAGTGCTTTTTGAGCAAGATTTGAGCCCCTAAACCCCCCCTAACAGCCCTCTAAAATCTCTTAGTCCCACATCTAAAGTTTTGAAAACTTTATAACCCTCAAATGCCTATAAAAAGCCCCCAAAGGCTCTTGTTTTAAAGATTGGGGAGCCTTCCGATCAAGCTTGTAACCCTAGATAGTGGGTTTTTTTTAGCTTTCTTCTCAAGCCTCGAGCTTTGAGGTTTTTGTAATAAATTTTTTTTTTATTTATATAAAATCTTATTTTTATGCAATTTTATCTCTTTACATTATGTAATTTATTTTTCTTGCAATTAGGATAGTTTAATTTATGCAATTTAATTTTATGCAATTAGGTTAGTTTAAATTATGCAGTTTAAATTTATGCAATTAGGATAGTTTAATTTATGAAATTAGGATAGTTTATTTTTTTGCATTTAAATCTTGCAAGTAGATTTAGATCATGTCTAGCTAAGCATCCCTTCTAGGGTTTGCGATGAAGCTAGATCATGAGTAGGGGTTTTACATAGGGTTCTTTCTTTTTCTTAGGGTTTCTTTTTCTTCCTCTTTTGTCAAGAATTTTTGATGAACTACAGTTGGGTCAGAGTCCCTTCATAGTTCATGCTTGATTCAGTGCATAGGAGGAGAAAACCCTAAGGGATCCTAGTTACTACTCCCCTGTAAAGAATCTTGATGGGTTATCGTTGGGCCTTAGTCCCTTCATAATCTATGCTTGGGAAAGACAAGAGGAGTAGTCGTTAGGATCAATAAGTGAACGTTAAGGATATGTTGGAGGTAGACAGGTTATTCAATTTTTTGTTTGATCTCCAACCATGGGCTCAATTGGAGTTGCAACAGTAAGATGTTAAAGACTTGACTGCTGCATTGGCTGCCGCTGATGGATTGATGAATCTCCAGATCACAAAGTCCAACAATGGTTCTTCTTCAGGCAAGATCCGATATGTGGAGAAGAACTAAAAGAAGAAAAATAAATACAAAGATGTCGAAGACAAAAGGACCAAAGATGCGGATAAAGAGAAGACCAAAGTAAAAAGTTTTCATCCAAAGATAAAGATAATCCTCATCCTGGTTGTTACGTTTGCAATAGATCTCATTTGGCTAGGAATTGTCCCAATAAAAGTAAACTCAATACCATTATGGTAGAGAATGACAAAGATGGTGAATTCGATTCAGATGGTCCACAAAGAATTGCACCACTGCAATTACTTAGTGTAATTCATATGATGAAGGCCAAAATTTGTCCCAAACTAATGTTCGTGCCTATAGAAGTCAATGGGCATCCGATTTCAGCAATGATAGGCATAAGCACCACTCACAATTTTGTGGCTAAAAAGATGGTAAACACATTAGGCTTGAGTATAGCAAAACATCCAAGCCAGATCAAGGCTATCAATTCGCAAGCACAGGCTGTGTAGGGCATGGCTTTTGACATCCAATTAGCCATCAGCAGATGGGATAAAAAGATTGATCTAATGATGGTTTCATTGGATAACTTTGATACGATCCTTGGCAATGACTTCTTTGTTGCAACCAAAGTGGCTATATTGCCACATCATTTGGTTTGCTGATCGACAATGAGGAAAAACCTTGCTTTATCGTAGGGCACAACATCCCTACTGATATTGAAATTGGCGAACCTAACATGGAGATGGTCTCTGCTATGCAATTGGCCCATGGCTGGAAGAAGAGCCATATGACTTATCTTGCTGCTCTCATCGAATTGGGCTAGGAGGAGACAACAAAGGTACCAAAAAAGATGGTTGCAATTCTACATGAATTGAAGGATATCATGCCCCTCGAGTTGCCAAGGGGGTTGCCATTGAGAGGTGCTGTGCATCATAAGATTGCACTTATACTTGACACAAGACCTCCTACCAAAGCTCCTCACAGAATATCGTCAAAAATAGTTGGTGGAATTGAAGAAGCAGTTGAGAGAATTGCTAAAAGTCAGAAAAAATTCAACCAAGACTCCATTCGGTGCTCCGATGCTATTCCAAGAAAAAAAAGATGGTTCTCTTAGGCTATGCGCAGACTACAGAGGTCTAAACAAAGTTACCATCAAAAACAAGTATCTGGTACCCCTGATTGCAGACTTGATCAATTGATTGTCCAAAACTGAATACTTCACCAAGCTAGATCTATGATTGGGATACTGGTAAGTCAGAATTGCATAGGGGGATGAACCAAAGACTACTATGGTTATAAGATACAGTTCATTTTGAGTTTCTAGTTATGCCATTCAACTTAACAAATGCACCTACTACATGCTGCAACTTGATGAATAATGTGTTTTATGACTATATCGATCAATTTGTAGTAGTTTACTTAGATGATATATATAGTGGTTCATTTGGGGATATTTAAAGCATCTTAAACTTATGCTTACTCGATTGAGGGAATACTATTTATATGTAAAAAGAGAAAAGTATGAGTTCTGTCTTAAGAAAATTGAATTCCTAGGGCATGCGGTGGGCCATAGCATGATGAAAATGGACCAAAGGAACATGCAAGATATCTTAAAGTGGACTACACCAACAAAAGTGATTGAATTGAGGAGCTTATTGGTGAATATAAAATTCCAAAAACTATGTATTAGTTTGCTTTAAGGTGTGTAATGAATCACTAGATAACTAATTTACTAAGTGTATGTCATTTGGCCATACACTATATACGGATAAACATCATATTCTAAAAACTATATATCGATTTACATAAATATATGTATTAGTTTGCTAAATGGCTAATTTATTTAGTGTCTATTATTTAGTCGGGATATGTATTGATAAAAGGCATGTTTTGGAATTGAGGATGAAAAGGAATGTCACATGTTATTTTCTTTCTTTTTTATTTTTTTATCATAGGATTGATATCTCCATTAGAAGAAGTCTCCAACTTTTAGATTTTTGATTTAAAATAGATAATAGGAGAAATGTGGTAAGATAGGAAGTCCACTTTATATTTCTTTCTATAGTGCCTGCCCCATATGATTTTTATTCCTATTTTTTACTTTATTGACCAACTTATTTATATTCTTATATTTTTTAAGTGGATAAATTATTTTTCTCATAAATTATATTTATCTATAAAATGAGAAAAAAATTTTACTCATCAAATTTATGCATAAAATAAAAGACCTACTATAAGCTGAGATTTTCTAAAGATCTGACCTTATGGAAAGATGACAAAGTTAAGTAAAAGCCCCACGTAACAAAGTTCAGGCCACCTGAGGTCAAATCAAACCCAAGCTTTCCTTCATAGAGAAATTCTTTGTGCACCATGGGCAGTGTAGAAAATCTGATGTGAAGCATACCGCCTTGTCCGATTGGTCTATGTAGTCATTATTTTTCAACACATATTTAATGCTTGTAAGTCAACTTTTTTGTTTAAAAATTTTGTATGATGAAAATATCTCTGCCCTTTGAAAAAAATTATGACATCCTATGACATAATATAACCTAGGATATTATAATATGGCTTAAGATATTATAATATAAAAGGAGTATTTTTTTTCAACTACTTTCTAACACGTATTTAATGTCTGTAAATCGGTTTTTTCGTTTGAAAATTTTGAATGATGAAAATACTCCTATTCTTTGAAAAAAAATTATGACATCTTGTGCATATTATGATATCCTACATTATATCATGACATCCTGTAGACAAAAATTATGGCTTTTTGGATGCAAGATGTCATAATATGGATATAAAATGTCATAATTTTTTTAAAGAATAGAAGCATTTTCTTCATACAAAATTTTTAAATGAAAAAACTAATCTGCAGATATTAAATGCATATTGAAAAATGATGATTACATAGACCAATCGGACAAGGCAGTGCACTCCATGTTGGATTTTCTACATTGTCTGTGGTGCACAAAGAATTTTGCTTTCTTCATAAATGCTGAGCCTCTTCAACCAGGTAAATGAGTATTGAATGGAAGCTTCACGCTTTCACATTCTTCATGGCATGCATTAGTGTTACAAAATGTTTCAGGCCACTTGCCATAGTAACGATGCTAAAGGGGCACATTCAACCACATGGCATGACCAGAATGGCTCGACCCATAAAAAATGACAGTGCAATGGAAGGGTCAGTGGTTGAATTATTGATAATTTCTATTGCTGCTTGTTTCGGCTAGGTCAGAAGGCAGACGCCTGATCTTTATATAGGAAGTGTTGGAGTGACCTATAAAATAAGTCCAAATCAAAAGTTTTTGCTCCAACGAGAACCCTCTGACGCTCAAATCAGATTTCAGAGAACAAAGAGAACAGCAACAAGTTCTCTGAGAAGGATTGCTTATCTTGATCCTCGAAACTTTGATTGTTTATATAGAATGTCATTGAATAGCTGGTCGAATAGCTATGAGATTATGTGATTCTGAGATTACATGATAGTTGAACATGCCATTACAGATGAGATATTTTAGTCCTTAATCACTTTCGTGAAATCAGGCGAGACGGTTATCTCTAAGCCTATCTATCCAAGGTGGATAGCTATTGTACATGTTAGGAAATAAGTCGGCCGAGGTAATGGAGGTAGCTCACGTGCCAGACAAACCACGTGACAAGCAGTAAGTTAGTAGCTCAGCTCTACATACCTCAGCTTTGCTCTTAGGTTGGCAACCACAGCAATAGCTCGACAGTCTAAGGTATTCTACGATAACAGATTGATGCGAGATACTCACAGTACCACCATAGTACCACCTCCTACTCTTGAGTTTGAAAATCAGATGAAAAGAGTGCTACAAAAGTTGTACCTTGGATCAGGGGATGCACGTGCTCATGCTTTCATATGTACCTCCTATTGAAAAATATATCTTAAAATCAATCGTTTGATGATTATGCTAATTATAAATATATATAAATTGATAAATAATAAAAATTATTTAATCTTTTTATTACAATGTTACATCTTTTAACGAACTCCTATATTGTGATGAAGTTCTTAGGATTACTTTGATCGATAAAGGAGGATTCATCACGTAGTCCTTAAACTGATTCGTGATCAAATGATACGCTATTACTAGACGATGGTGATATCAAGTGTAGATCGTTGTGTGCTATATACATTGGTTGTCCTCATAATCAAATGGTGTGGAGATACTGGTATGATATGTAGGTAAGATGTAGGAGTACATCATCACTGAACGTGACCAACTATGGAGCACTCTGCTATCAAGAATAGCTCACGAAAGATATGAGTATAAGTATCTCTCTGATCTGAGATCACCATAGCGACTTCCAAGCAACTCACTGTACTTTAGTATCGGACTAATAGAGTTTTAAATTCAGTGACAGAAAGTTTCTAGGTGCAATCAAGTACTAGTCAAGTTGGTGCATGAGTCAAGATGGGATTGATCCCTCCAAATTAGTAGGAGTTAATGTATCAATATATTTCAATTTAGCAAAATCTGGGTCCAGATAATCCATGTGATGGATTTGAAAGATTAAAATATAATATGGATGACTTATCTAGGATTGACAGTTAAATCATAAATCATCTTCGAGCATTAAGGTCAAAAGGATGAATTATACGGTAACCACACGTCAATAGGTTCTTGAATGTTGCTTCGCCATCATTCGATCTATTCGGATGTCAGGTCACCATTGCTAGATGGTTACATTGATTGGTTTAAAAAATTATTCTTATGTTATCGGCTTAGGTTCGAACCTATGGGATTACACTCAAAAAAAGTTTCTGACTGATCATATGGTTGATCAACGATTGAGAATCATTCAAGGACTTAATCATCAATTCGATTGATGATTAATCTTATACAAAAATTATAATAAATTTATTCATCAAGTGTTAGTGAATTAATGAAAAAATAATTAATAATTAGATCATTGATTAGCTCAATTTGATTGAGCAAAGAGGATTTGATAAAATCTAATTGAATTAGATTCAATTAGGTTTGATCCGATTAGGATATGAGATGATTTAATCGCTAAGAGAGAATTGTCCTTGATTTGATTAGAACTTTAGTTCAATTAATTTTTAATTTGATTAAAATTTAATTAAAAATTTATAAACTTAATTAGATTAGATTTCATATATTTATTTGGACTAAATCAAATGTGATTTGGTTTGGAGTCAAATAAGAAAATTAAGAGTCTATATAGCATTGGACTCTTCTCCCTTGCGCACCAAATTTTGCACGCATATTTCTCCATGCTAAAATATTTTTTGCATGTAATTTTTTCATGCCTAAGAGTCCCTCACCCTCTCTATCTCACATCCAAATTTGGATAAGTTTTGATTTTAAATGGTATGTTCAAATTAGATTTTAATAGGATACTATATAGATAATGTTGGACATTATCTATAAGACATTGCACCAACTTATTTTATTCTTTTCATTTGTACGACACTTTGAGGAGGATTTTCATCATGGGAAATCAGTTGAAGAATTGATTTACCATGAAAAAATAGGAATTGGGGCATCCAATGTTTCCTTGGGCGTGAATTGGTGAGAGGAGGTGATAAAAGGCAAGTTAGAGTCCAACATCCCTAGGACTCTTCACCCTACCTTATTACATGCCAATAAAAAGGGGTTTATTTTTCTCTTTTAAACATGTAAGAGAGTAGAAAAAGGGCTCTACACGTTGAGGATCTTGGGGGCATGAGTTCTTGGCATGAAAAAGAAGAGGAGAGTCCTCCTCTCTTGTGTGTGCATAAAACCTAGTTTCTAGGATTTTGACCTCAGGATTTGGAAAGAAAGAAAAACAAAAGAGAAAATAGTTTCTTCTCCATCTTTCTTGTACCTCTTTATCTCCTTCAGAAGTGCATCTTCAACCTCCAAAAGATTCAAAAAATTTGAAGAAAAAATCCAGATCAGCCAATCAGATGGTCTTCATGCGATCTAGCACTCCTGAGAAGACCGATCACATCGGGACTTCGAGTGGACTTTTCATAGTGATCGGACATATGTGCAGCTACGAGCAACTAACAAAGATCATCTTTACCATATATCTCAGCAGCGACAATCATCGATCTGCACTTAGGTATCAAGTTTTGAACTCAGATAGGTGTAGATTTGATCTACTACTTACATCCATGCATGCAGATTTTATCATGTGATTATTTTAGATTTTATATATAATATATCATGTCATAGATTCTAGAGTAGGTTGATTTGATAATTAGATCATATGCATGTTAGATTAATATGATTAATCTAAATACCTTTTGCTGTATTTTATTTTAAAAATTTTTGAAATACATGCATGAAATCATCTACATTTTTCAACAGTGATATCAGAGCCTAAGTTCATTATGATATATTATATGTGCATATTAAATCTAAAATTTAATTTTATTTAGATTTTATATATGATATTTTAAATCTAAATTTAATTAATGATTGATCATACAAACTAAAATAAAATTATCCTGCTGAAGGGTTTATCCCTTACAGTGAACAGGTTATCCTAATTTGTACTGATCTATGATAAAATCTGATTTTATATATTGCATGTGATGTTTATGATCTGATTTAGATATGATCTAAGATTATGATCAGATCTGATGTAATTTAGATTAGATCTAAATTCAAACATATATGATATGTGATTAGATTAGATGATCCGATTAGTAAGTATTTGGATTAGATTGATCACCAGGCCATCCGATCATAGGAGCAAGAAGGATTTAAAGATCCTCTCTTTTCAATCGATGAGGTATTCTTATGATGTATAGAGATGCCATGTGATTAGATCCTATGAAAAAAAATACAAAAAGAAGAACTTATTTTTCTATAAAATTCTAGACTTGAAACTCTAGGTTTATTGTATGTGATATAAAATTTTATAAAAAATAAAATGTCTAGTCTATATTATTAAAATTATTTTAATCATATGAAAATAAAATCTTGAATCAAAAAATTTTTTAGATATGATCTAAAAGGTGTTTACGATTGATTTTATTTTAAAATTATCTAGCTAAAACTTCTTAAATCGTGCTTGTACAATTACTGAGCTGATTCAGTTTTGAGCTGAGTTGATCCAGTCCCTTTGTGTAGCCGACTCAATATTGACTGAGTCGACTTAGTGTCAGAATAAAAAAATTTTGTATAATATTTATTGTAAATTATTTATAAAATAAAAGATTAAAATTATTTCAAACTTAAACTTAAACCCAAATCCATGTTTATGCTTAACTTAATTAAAAATTAAGTGTAGAATCGATTAGATTTAGAATTACGATTTAAGATCTAATGACATTGCATAAAATATGGGGGCATGGGTTAGTTCAAATCAGGTCCTTTTAATTAGGTTAGACCTAAGATTAGAATCAAAGAATTAATTAACCATACAAAGAAATTGATTAAGTCTAACCAAATATTGAATTAGATTAATTAGGATTTCTCTAATATAATAGTTATAGATGGTTAAGTCATGTCTTTGATTAGACCAAATGGATCTTAATTGTGACTCAATGGTTGAACCCGAATCATTAGGTTGGTCAAATTAAAACTAATTAATCAATTGATGTCTAAAGTAAGTTTGACATTTTGATCGATAGTTTTTAATTAGGAGCGGCTTATCTGATCATTTCGATGGTGTCTAAGGTAAGCTTAGCAGACCCTCCCACTGATCTTACTTACCAAGCTAATTTGATGAATTAGATTTTGATTAGATCGCTAAGTGATTTGAGTTAACCCATATCATTGAGGTAAATCAGTGTGACTGATCTAGGTGCCATTTCAACCAGCATGACCCTAATCCAATTCAATGACTTGATGAAGTCAGTGGGAGGATTGTAGTTTACTGGTTAATCTCTTCTTTTCTCAATTCATAAATTAAATCCTCTGAATTATTAGGTTCCTAAAATGAGATAGTTATGGTGATAACTAAATCATAGCCTCCCATGAAGTTCAAAGATAATGGATCCATTAGTATGATGATCATTGGAGGCCCAAAGGCCTGGTGCTCATCTACTATTAGAATTATCATTCATAATATGATGACTCAGTCAAGTCTCTCTTACAAGTGGTCAGGTTAGCTAGCCAAAGTCGGACCTAATTATTTGGTAGTTAGATTCCTAAGTATGATCATATTAATGGTTGGACCAAATCAAAATTTTTAGTAGAGGTCCATCGCCTACCGAAATGAAATCTGAGATAAAATTAATTACTAAAAATTATTTACTGAAATAATTGATTAAGAACCTATCCATAGATGTATATGGGTGAGTCAACCAAAATTGGACTCATGTGCAGTCTATGTGGATTCTAGTATCCGCTAAAGAATTAGAGTAATTTCTCAGATTGGAGGTAGAAGCTACTAATTTAACTAAAATAGTGGAAAAATCTTTAAACTAAAATTCAAGTCTTTAGACTTAATCAATTCATAAACATAGAGGTCTTGTATTTTTTTTCAGTTATGGCTAGATGTCCGTTACTCCGTTCACTGTTTGACAATGACTTATTTAGAGGACCCAACTTCGATAGTTGGTATCGAAAGTTGCAAATAGTTTTAGAGCACGAATGGATCCTATATATGATTATGGATCTAGCACCTGATGTTTTCATGTCTAACACACATGATGTGATCAAAGATACTTATCAGAAGGGGCCAAATGATCATATCGTTATGTGGTATTTTTTGGGAGCAACGAGGAATATGAATTTAGTTGTAAATTCGATGATGTTCAGTGGGAGAAAATCTTTCAAATATTGAAAGAGTTCTTTTGTACCTCCGAAGATGTGTCTTCAGTGAGGTAATAATCTTTTGAGAAAGAAAAGAAAAAGAAGATGCAAAGAGTTGTGCTTGGGCTAAGGAGCCTAAACTGACAAAGGAGTCTAAGATGAACCTAGTCTGACAGAGTCTCTTGAGCCAAACAGGCTAAGGTAGAGAAATCAATAAAGGATTGCTGGACAAAGTACGTATATGATCACATCTTGTGATTTTTCTATCTATGATACTACTACCTAAGTATTGGATATTGAAAGTCCATGTAAATTGTTGCAACGACTTCAGGTTAGTAGAAAAATTGAAAATCGTAAGAGATTTCTGAACATTAGAGATGAAAGTTATGTTCCAATCCTGATTTTAAGAATCATCGAGCCTATTTTTAATTCTAACAATATTATTTTAGTGATTGTCATTATTGTCTAATGATTTTTATGATATCATTATGAATGATGTTAAAATTATGTGGACAACTAAGAAATAATTTTTATACAGCCTGTTAGTATATTGTACACACCAAACAAATCTTTTAGAGTAGATAATGTCATAGATATCTACCTTTGGTATTATAGGCTCAATCATATAAACAAAAATAAGATCAACAGGAGATAATTCTCGAAGTCAATGATTGTGAATCATTATCAATTTGTTAATCCTATCTCTTTAGTAAGATGACTGAATCACATTTTGCTGGAAAAGATGAACGAGCCAATGATATTCAGAATCTGATACATACTGATGTATTGGATCTACGAACATATTTGTCATAAATTTAAATTATTTAAAATATTCAAATAATTCCATAAAAAAATAAAAAAACAAACTGAAAGAGCATTGAAACTCTTCGATCAGACCAAAGAGGAAAATGCCTTTTCGATGAGTTTTTGACATATCTAGAAGAGAATAGGATTCTTTCTTATTAGAATCGACTTTGTTAGACATAATTTGATCCATAATGGGGTTTAAAAATCTGTCAGTCTCTTTTTAGGATTATGTTCTTGAGACTACTTATCATGTTCTCAATTGGATTCTGAATTAATCAGTCGTAAAGACTCTATATGAGATATGGACTAGGCATAAGCCAATACTTTCTTACCTTAGGGTTTGGGAGTATTTGTTTAATGTCAAACATTTGCAGATCGATTAGTTTGGATCTCGATCCTATATGTATTATTTAGTAAGATGATCCTAAAAAATCTAAGGGATATTACTTCTATCTTGCTAAAGAATAAAAGTTGTTTGGTATTTCTTTTAGAAAATGAGTACCTTGGTGAAGAAACTGATGTCTCTAATGTGAAACTTATGAAGTCCGACAGATAGAAGAACCAACATAATTTAATGAACCCATAGAATTAGATTTGATTAGATCAAATCCAGAATCTATTATAGAGGCACCATTAAGGAGATCCGATAGAGTACCACATCTATCGGATAGATACTTCGATTTTTAGTTTCAGAATGTGATCACTATTGAACTCGATAAGAACAACAAGAATCTGATCGTCTATATGGATGCCATGCAGAGATTTGACTCTGATTCATGGTTTGAAGCCATAAAATCTGAAATGAAGTTTATGAAGGTCAACGATGTATGGACACACATTGATCCACTCAAAGAGATAAAATTCATAGGATGTAAATGGATCTTCAATAGGATCAGAGAGTGCAAACAAAAAAGTGGAGACCTACAAAACTCATCTGGTTGCCTAAGAATATTGTCAATATTATGGTATTGATCATAACGAGATATTTTTTCCTATAGTAATGCTATAATATTTTAAAGTTAGAACATGCATTTTGATAAGTGATCAAAATGCATGGCTTCATTAGAAATGAAGAACTCTGTAAATATAAATGGGTTAATAGTTCTGTGAGTATATTTCTTATTTTGTATGTAAATAAAATTTTCTTAATCAGGAATGATATTTCTTACATTATAGAGAATAAAAATTTCGCTGTTATCATTATTCTCCATAAAAGATTTAGAAAAAGCATCCCTCATCCTAGGGATGAAGATCTATAGAGATAGATCTAAAAGCCTGCTTAGGTTATCTCAATCTACGTACAAAGAGTGTTTATGAGTAGAATTTATTCTATCATGTACACCATGTATAAACCGAATATAGTATACTCACTAGAGTAGTGAGTGGATATCTACAAGATCCAGATGAGAATCACTGGAAGGTCATCCTTAAGTATTTTAAAAATACTAAGGATCGGTGACTCGGTCATGAAAAATCTGACTTAAAACTTGTAGAGTATGACTTCAATTTTTAGTTGGACATAATAATAGTAGGAATATGTGAAAATACATTCTTATCCTAAATAATGGAGTAATCTACTGAAAAAATTTCAAGTAGAATAATATAGCCAATTAAATTTATGAGGTAGAATGCATTGCAGTATTCGATGCTTGCAAGAAAGCTATATGATTGTATAAGTTTACTGGCAAGTTAGGAGTGACACCTTCTGATGATGGTCCTGCTATATTGTACAATATCGGAACCATAGCTTATGCAAAGGAATCGGAGTTCTATTAGTTTATCAAGTATTTTGCATCACTTCCACCTTATTCGAAAAATCTATTAAGGTGACGTCGAACTTTAGAAGATCGATGGAAAGAAAAATCTGGCCAATTCATTTACTAAAACCTCGATATATAGAAGTTCTGAGATGATAAATCAAATATGGGTATATGATACTATACTGATTGGCTTTAGTCCAAGTGGAAGTTGTTGGTAAATATATTCTAAAGTCAATCGTTTGACGATTGCACTAATTATAAATGTATATGAATTAATAAATAATAAAAGTTATTTAGCCTTTTTCATCATAAGATTACATCTTCTGACGAACTCCTATGTTGTGATCAAATCTTTAAGATTATTTTGATCGATAAAGAAAGATTTATCGTATAGTCCTTAAACTGGTTCATGACCAAATGATATGCTATTACTAGGATGATGGTGATATCAAGTGTAAATCATTGTGTGCCATATGTGCTGGTTGTCCTCATAATTAAATAGTGTAGAGACACTGGTATGGCATGCAGGTGAGATTTAAGAATACATCGTCATTGAATGTGACCAACTGCGGAGAACTCTACTGTCAAGAGTAGCTTACGAAGGGTATGGATATAAGTGTCTCTCTGACCTGAGATCACCACGGTGACTTACAAGCAACTCACTATACTTTGATGTCAGATTAACTGAATTTTAAATTCAGTGATGGAAGATTTTTGGATGCAGTCAAGTACTTATCAAGTTGGTGCGTGAGTCAAGATGGGATTGATCCCTCCGAATTAGTTGGAGTTGATGTATCAATGCATTTCAATTTAACAAACTTGGGTCTGGATAATCTATGTGATGGATTTGAAAGATTAAAATATAATATGGATGACTTATCTCGGATTAACAGTTAAATCCTAGGTCATCCTTGAATATTAGGGTCAAAGGGATGAATTATACGATAACCATACGCCATAGGTTTTTGAATGTTGCTTCACCATCATTCGACATATTTGGATATTGGGTCACCATTGCTAAATAGTTACATTGATTGGTTCAAAAATTTATTCTTATACTGTTGGCTTAGGTTCAAAACTATAGGGTCACACTCAAAAAAAGTTTCTGACTGACCATGTAACTAATCAATGATTGAAAATCGTACAAGGGTTTAATTGTCAATTCGATTAATGATTAACCTTATGCAAAAGTTGTAATAAATTTATTCATCAAGTATTAGTGAATTAATAGAAGATTAATTAGCAATTACAATGCTGATTAGCTCAATTTGATTGAGCAAAGAGGATTTGATAAAATTCAATTGAATTAGATTCAATTAGGTTTGACTCGATTAGGTTATGAGATGACCTAATTGCTAAGGGAGAATTATCCCTGATTTGATCAGGATTTTTATTCAATCAATTTTTAATTTGATTAAAATTTGATTAAAAATTTATGAACTTAATTAGATTGAGTTTTATTTATTTATTTGGGCTAAACCAAATGTGATTTGGTTTGGAGTCAAATAAGAAAATTAAGAGTCCATATAGCATTGGACTCTTCTCCCTTGCACACCAAATTTTGCACGCCATATTTCTCCATGCTGAAATATTTTTTACATGAGACTTTTTCATGCCTAAGAGTCCCTCACCCTCTCTATCTTACGTCCAAATTTGGGTAAGATCTGATTTTAAATGGTATGTTCAAATTAGATTTGAATAGGATACCATATAGATAATGTTGGACATTATCTATAAGACCTTGCACTAACTTATTTTATTCTTTTCATTTGTGAGACATTTTGAGGAGGATTTTTATTATGAGAAATTAGTTGGAGAACTTATTTATCATGGAAAAATAGGAATTGGGGCATCCAATGTTTCTTTGGGCGTGAATTGGTGAGAGGAAGCGACAAAAGGCAAGTTAGAGTCCAACATCCCTAGGACTCTTCACCCTATCTTATTACATGCTAATAAAAAGGAGTTTATTTTTTTCTTTTGGGTGTGTAAGAGAGTAGAGAAAGGGATCTACACGTTGAGGGTCTTGGGGCATGAGTTCTTGGTGTGAAAAAGAAGAGGAGAGTCCTCTTCTCTTGGATGTGCGCAAAATCTAGTTTCTAGGATTTCTACCTCAGGGTTTGGGAAGAGAAAAAAATAAAAGAGAAAATAGCTTCTTCTCCATCTTTCTTTCATCTCTTCATCTCCTCGAGAAGTATATCTTCAATCTTCAAAAGGTTCGAGAGATTTAAAGAAAAGATCCAGATCAGCCAACCAGATGGTCTTCATGCGAGCTAACACTCTCGAGAAGATCGATCAGATTGGAGCTTTGAGTGGACTTCTCGTAGAGACCAAATACGTGTGCAAATGTAAGCAACCAGTAAAGATCATCTTTACCATGTCTCTCAGCAGCGGCAATCATCGACCCATGCTTACGTATCGAGTTCTAAACTCAGATAAGTGTAGATTTGATCTACTGCTTACATCCATGCATGCAGATTTTATATGCAACATATCATGTCATAGATCCTAGAGTAGGTTGATTTAATGATTAGATCATATGCATGTTAGATTAATATGATTAATCTGGATGCCTTTCGTTATATTTTATTTCAAAAATTTTTAAAATACAGGTATGAAATCGCCTATATTTTCCAACACCTCCAACATTTAAAGTTGATATCGTCAGCCTGACAGGCAGAAGCATGCGATGAAAGATTGTGACTGATGGGACCATATAATTGATAATTTTTTCAAAAAATTAATTTCTCCAGGTGGCAGCTTTTTATCTTCATCCTTGTCTTCTTTTAAATTTGCCTTTCGGGTGTACAGAGGAGACAATCGCAAGACTTTTCTTCTCCAAATTTTTGCTGCGACTCTTGACGATCCTTGAAGACAAGATAGATTCAAAGCGCTTGAGAAAGTTTGAGTTGGTACTGGCCAGAAGGAGGCAAATTAAAGTTCCATCTGTTGGTCCTTCGGTCCCGTTGGGTGGTGATGTGAGGGTTCCGATCGTTGAATCAACTGCTGCAGCTATAAGGGATGAAAATCCTCCCTTAATCACGGAGCCGACAGTTGCCCCATTGGAAGTCATGGCGAAAGCTCCACTAGAAGGGGCTCCAACAGAAGAGAGGCTGATGGAGAAGGTGCAAGGGATGGACTCGGCTAGCTACCCTGAGGAGGTCCCAACGGAGGCCATACAGGTAGAGGATGCGGGTGGTCGTGTCGAGGAGGCTCTGATGATGGCGATAGAAATTAGGGAGCCTTCGGAGCAGGTGCTCTCACTCCAATGCCTTCCCCCAACCGTAACTCAGGCGAGGACTTCACAGCAAGCACCTTCTGGTCTGTCCGCAGTAAAGAATCTCAAGTCCACGGCAAAATTTCTAGGAAGCTTTCTTTCTCCTGTTGAGAAGCAGTACATGGATGAGTAAGGGGCCCAACAAATGATGACAGGCGCTCTGAGATCTCTTGCTCAGACAGAGTGTCTTTGGATCTCTTCTTTTAATCTTCTATGACTTGCAACATTGAACGATTGAATGTAAATTTGTACAGATTGGATATTATTTGGCCAGTTTTGTTGGCTCTACCCCCAAAGCCTCAATGTTAGAGCTTGCTGCAATGAGAGAGGAGATGGACTCACTGAAATGTCGCTTGGAGCAGGTAGAGTCAACCAACTTTGAGTTGGTCAAAGAAACCAACTCTTCTAAAGAGGCTCTCCAAGAAGCTCGAGAAATAATTGATCGTCAGGATGACGAGTTGAGGAGAGCCGAGAAGAAGATTAAAGATCTTGAGCGATAGAGATCTAAAGCTGAAAGGAAGATCGAAGACCTCAAGAGGCAGAGATCTGAAGCTGAAAGAGACTGCTGCTGAACCTGCAATAACGTAGAGCACCTGAGGAGGACGCTCGAAGAAAAAAAAGGTCGAGATTATACCCTCAGAGGTTCATTCTTGAAGGAGTCCCAACGAAGGCTCAGCTAAAAGGGCCAGGACTTCAAAAAGAGGGAGGCGTAGGGAGAGAACACCTCTGAGGGGTGAGGGCTCTGCTTCTAAAGGGATCCAGGCATCTCCAAAGCCATTTGCCAAATTTTAGGAGGCTTCGTCTGAAATGGAGCGCTTGAAAAAGAAAAGAGAGCCAAAATATCCTCTAGCATCGATTCAAAGATCAAGAGCTCTTAACCAAAAATACTGAAAGAAGGGAAAGTCGGCTGACAAAAAAGGAAGCTAAAATCCTAAATCATGCCTGCAAAATGGTATTTTTTGCGAGCTTTGAGAGATACAAAATAATGGCCTAGGTGCATCTTCCTGTTGACAGTATCAAGCTTCTTCAAGCCGACCTTTTAGACGAAAGTTTGCTAGCTGTGGCGGTGGATAGTGCAGAAAAATTTGCGAGGGCATCTGGCTACTCTGTTAAAGCAAATAAAATCAACAAGACCGTCTAGACTGAAGAGGCTACCAGCTCGATCCATAGTCTGGGCCAAAATTCGAGCCGTACACAACTTGTACCCATACGCAGGTGTTTAAAAGAATTGAAATTCAAATCGCCTCCACGTGGTAGATACCATCGCATGTTCTCGCACGCCTCTTTGAAAGTGATGCAGTGTATGATTCGCCTGTCATTGGCATTAACTACCATATCGACGGCAAGAGTTACATCCCATCAAGGGTTGCCATGCATCGAGCATTCACTATGCTCTATCGATTCACGTCTACAATAATCAATGCTCTGAAAAAAAAACATCGCTTGGAGATGATTTGAACTCTGGGGCTATTTAAAGCCTCAGATGAGACTGAGCATAAGCATTTAGGATTTATCCT
This sequence comes from Elaeis guineensis, assembly GCF_000442705.2. NCBI lineage: Eukaryota > Viridiplantae > Streptophyta > Magnoliopsida > Arecales > Arecaceae > Elaeis > Elaeis guineensis. The sequence continues at coordinate 119,977,551 of NC_025998.2, read as the reverse complement.
TCTCTCTTCATCATGAGTCTCCCTCTTCTTCTGACTATTGCTTCCTAAATTTCTTTTGTCAGGGAGATGGCCTCTGGAGACTCCGATTTCGTCCCACTGTGATTTCGATCTGAGCTGATGGAACGGGATGTGGTACTGCTTCACGAGCAGTTTTAAATCCCTTCAAAATTCCAACTGAAAATTTCAAGACTAAATGATGAGTTTGCCGCCCTCCCCTAGGCCGGATAAGCATCTATAAGGAATACTTTCGGGCTGTGCTAAGACTTCCTCTCCATCCCTTTTTCATGACTCTCTTCCAGTATCTCAAGATGTCGCCGTGTTTGATAGTTCCAAACTTTTGATAACATATCTGCAGCTTTACCACGGTATGTGTGCTAGCTGGGATTGATCTCAGCATCACGCTCTTCTTTACCTTCTTCAGCCTCAAGAGGCATCTGGATTCACATAGGTGGTGGTATGTGACGACACGAAGGAAGAAGAATATCCGCCCACTGATACAAGATGCTCCTACAGTAGTCCATGGTTGGAAGGAGCAATTTTTCTTCATCTCCCAAACGTTCGGCGAGGATTGGGGGTTTATCACTTGGGGCGAACCCTAAGAGGTCGTGCTAAAAGAGCCTCTATTAGATTAGTGCCTGAGGTAGGAAGTGGAGACCTTGCGTAACTTCAAGGTTTCGATACTAAAGGAACTTCTATTGGCACAAATGCTATTCAACGCCGGCATCAGTTAAACTGCTCCCCAAGATGAGTATAGGTTTTCTGTCTCAAAGCCATGTCTTCCTTGATTTTTGCTTTGCTTTTACACTAACCATTTGATTTTTACTTTGCAGAGATGGCTGCAGAGACAAGCCTAAATTTCATGAAAAAATTAGAGAAGCAGGCCCATCGAAATGCTGGCACACGAGCTATTCATCGGTTGCTCCTCCCAGCCGATGCAACCAAGCTACTAGCCGAGCTGCGCAGGGAGGTGAGGAGAAAAGCCATGGAGAGCTTCATCCGAGTAAATCGAGATTTCTGCAATTGTTTATTTTCAACATACATTTATTGCATTCACTGATAAGATGTTTCTCCTGATAGCTCGCCCATTACCTAAATGAATATATGGAGAGTTGCCTCGAGCTCTCAACTGAGATAAGGAAGCATCGAGCCGATGTCGAGATGCTCAACGGTACGAAAGATAAGGCAAAGAGGGAGGTCGGAGAGGCCTCCATGAGGGCCAATGTCACCAAAAGAAGAGCTGAAGATGCTGAAGAGGCACTAAGAGGAGCTATCGAGGAGAACTCCCGATTGCAAGAAAAAATAAAGGAGCTTAAAGCTGAGCTGGAGGTAGTGTTGGAATTCGTATATAGGGGCATACATATATGTTTCAAAAATTTATTTTCTAAACACCACAGTGAAATAGTAGATTAAAATACTTTTAATCTATATCATATATGTATAAAAATATAAACTACAAGGATCTACTTCATATGCTGAAATTGTACATATAATGAAATTTAACATGTGATCGAATCACATATCTATTTCATAATTTTTTTCTTCAAATCTGGATCTGAAAAAGAAGAAGCTCTTTCTTAATCTCATAAGTGTCCAACCTCTACAGGTATCCACTCGGGATCAGTCTGGAATAGCCCTCTTAAGATTGAATTTTCTTCTCTAAAATAATTCAGTCTGCGAATCTGAACGAAGCCTGGATCGTGATCAACTCTTTGATCCTTTCCTTGATCTTTTTCTTCTCTTCTTCTCTTGCCTTCTTCCCTTGATTTATGCTGTTACCATGTGATCGAAAATAGCAAAGAAGGGACGGCCAACAGCCTTGGGCATGGAAGAAGATAGGATGCCCAAGAGGTGGGGCAGGTGGATGCCCAAGGGAGAAAAGAAAGGAAGGAGAAGAGAGGGCATGGGGGGGCTCCTTTGTGGTGTGTGGGCTGCTGGTTTGGATACTTAGGGATCTTAGGAGAGGTCCCTTTAAATAGACATAAGGATTGAATCCTATTCAATCTCATAATACAAGTCCAACTTATATTAGGTTTCTTAATAACTTAAGTTATTCAATTTTCATTAGGAGACCTATTAGGCGCCAACTCTTAGAGCCCTTACACCCACATAAACACAACCCAAAGTGTACCCAAGGGATGCCCCATAAAGGGTCTACATGCTCTCTAAAGATGGGACACGCCCAACTTGATCCAATCAAGGTGGTGCCCCAACTAAACTATCAAGGAATATTAATTAAGGACTTGCACCCTTAATTCAATTGATCCAAAATCTTAAACACCCAACAATTGGAGTCCAATGAATCTAATTCATTTAGATTATTAGTAGGTAATTATATTTGAATTATCTTAAGAAATCCAAACGTAAAGAGGAAATTGGGTCCAATCATGTGCTAGCAAGATTATCTGGAATCCAATCGAATTTCTCTAAATCCAATTGATACTTCATAAGTCTAATTGCTAATTTCAGGCCTAATCCCTTTGTTATGTGACTCCATAGATTCAATTCTATCTGATAGTGAGATATACAATGATCTCTATCAAAGTATCATTGAAACTCTTTTCAATGGATCGGAACAATTTCACTCTAACTCATCAAGAATTGTCGATCCAGAATAATCCTAGTCAGCTTTCACAATCCATCAGTGACATCTAGTAATATGTAGTGGCAACCCAGTAGAATCGAAAATGAACATCAAGGTGTAGTTAGCATGTGATTCAGTCCCTCTATCATGAGTCCCGACTAGATGGCAGGTCATGGATAAATCATCAAATCTCAATATCAGTTATATGATAGATCCGATCAGCTCAAGTCTAATTATAATTTTTATGAAAACTTCTTTCCATCAATCATACTGCTGTGGCTACAGACTCTTAGACTTAGCTTTTAAAATCCTATTGGACTTCTCTTTTCTATCAAGGTGGATAGATCCCATCTTAATGCGCACTCTACTCCTACAGTGGACCAACTGTCATTAATATCCACTACAAGAGCTCATTGAGATCTATATTTATGTGTCAATCAAACTCCAGCAGCCTCACTGTGAGCAGTCATATCATCTCAAATCAAAGGATCATTCACACAACTACAATATTGAGACAATCACTAACGATCAAATAAAAATCTAAGTGATCTCTCGTATGATCACACTCAGTACTAGTTATTTTCTAACAACTACCTATACTCGTCATCCAGTATCTCTACACTGTAGATCAGAGACTCATCTATTTCGAAAAAAGCGATCTGTGCATCAGTCTATCCAGATCAATCACCGTCCTCATGATGATACTATGATCGAGAGCATTTAAGAATTAAATACATATCTCTAATTTTTAATTCTTTGATAATATATATCGAAAGTTAATTCCATAGATGATTCAAGGACACATCACACTTGAATAAAAAATAAATTTATCCTTTTATTGATCAAATCAATGTATTAAGTATAAAATTGTATCCTAGATTTATTATAATGTATCAGCCATATTGACTTCTAGAACATACATCTAACAGATAGCAAAAAAGAAGGCAATAGAGGCTGCCTCCAGGGCTGTTACAGACTTTCGAACGTCGATAGAATATGAGGATGAGAAAATTAAGTTTTCTGCTGATGCCTATGCTGATGAAAAATAGCTGATCTGAGATAGGATTGCTACTCAGTATCTAGAATTAAATCTAAATTTTTTGGATGAGCTTTGAAAATCTACTACAGCCGACGTACCTACGACGAACATCCTAGCTCCAGACGCTGCCTCTTAGACTTTTAACTTTCTTCTTTTTTGCTTTGTAACCAGACCTTCTAAGGTCGTTGGAAAAATTCTCATTATAAATATTTTGCAAAAAATGAATGAATAAAGTTTGATCCTTTTTTTATTTTCTGTCTTTCACTTGTGATTGCACACTTAGCATGCAAGGTGATTTAGGATAGTAGGCTCTGTAGTGAACTTAGCTTCAATCGTAGAAAGTAGGAGTGTTTTGGGCAAAGAAACATCAATGGTAGCCAAGTCAGTTTTAAATTAGGGTCAATCAAAAGTCGTTGAGACTTGGATCGATCAAAGATCACCGAGACTTGGATCGATCAAAGGCAATTGCTCACTCATGCCAATCGAAGGTTGTTGTTCGTGCTTGCTGATCTGAGGCATTTGTTTGTGCTTGCCAATCTGAGGCAATTATTTGGACGGCATCTTTGCCTCGCACTTTTTAATGTGAGTAGTCATGGGGAACAACACCTACTGACTCTTCCAATAGGATAATGACTGGGAAAGAATGTTAGGCTTGTAAACATACACCACGAAGTCATGCATTGATCCATGAAGTGTCACTTGGATTTATTTTTGGTAGTAAGAAAATACACCATTTATTACCTGATCCTACTTTTTGTCTCTCTCCTTGTAGAAATTTTTTTCCCTTATTACGATGGCACCACCTCTGTATCCACCTATCTCAGCAATTAAACCCAGGGTAAAGGAGTGGAGGGCCTTCGTGAGAGCAACCCACGAGAGAGCAAGGATTAGGTGCACTGGACCATCTTCCTCTTGCGGGGCACCCTCCAACCCTCGGGTCCTGCCACCTTCTGAGAGTGGACATACCCCTCAGTCTGGATAGATTCTGTCTAGTATCTGAACGTGCTGTGCTGAGGAGTCCTGGGCCTTTGCAGAGTTTTAAGAGGCTGTCGACATTGCTATCGCCATTTTTATCCTCATTTTTGAGGATTGTAAGGCCCACTTGCTGCAGATAATACCGTATCTAGAGCTCCAATTCCTCTAGTTTGGGAATAGTGATGAAGAGGCGGGGGTCTTCTCATCAGATGAGGACTGAACCTCCTCATCTTCTCTCTTCTCTTTTCTTTTTTTTTTTATAAGGTGGCACCTCAAATGCCATCTTTTTTCTTTAAATATTTGAATGGAAAGAAATTATCCTTCTTGCCATTTGCATTCTCTTTATTTATGCATGCGTATTTTTTACTCAACACGTAAAGGCTACTCTTGACTTAAGGAACTTAGAGTTGTCCCAACTAGTAAGGTCTACAGTGCAATTCTGACCTTAGGGATTTAGATGAATCCATTCTGATTTAAAGAACTGAACATTATTATGGAATCAGAGCTAAAACCATCCCGAGCAGAGGAGCCTCGATGACCACAGTCCTGATCAAAAGGACTTTCCAAGTCGAAATCAATCGAAGGTAATTATTTGAGCAGCGCCCTTACTCTGCTCATTGATACGAGTGGCATTTCTACTCTGCTCGCTGATGTGAGCGATATTTTTGCTCTGCTCGTTGATATGAGTAGTATTTTTGCTCTGCTTGAAGATGCGACCGGTATTTTTACTCTGCTCATTGATGCGAGCAGTATTTTTACTCTGCTCATTGATGTGAGCAAAATTTTTGTTCTGCTCAAAGATGCGAGAGGTATTTTTGCTCTGTTCGCTAATGCAAGCGGCATTTTTGCTCTGCTCAAAGATTGTAGATTAAGGTCCTTTCGGTTGGCCCTCCGAAGATCCTTTTTGGTTAGCCTTCGCTTGCTAGGTATGGTTCCAATCTTGTTATGAACTGAGAATCTTTTTAGGTTAGCCCTACGAAGGTCCTGTTTGATTAGCCTTCATTCGTCAAGTATGATTCCGCTTAAAGAAATCTTTGTAGAGCTCATTGGATATGAGTTTTAAACTTCTCATGCCATTTCCACGTGCGAACACAAATTACTAAACCTGAAATTTTATGTATTCAACGGTAAGATGTTACAACATCATTGATAGTACATGCGCAAGTTAGCCAAATTTCATGGCCTAGGAAGTGGAGTCCCACAAGCTGCTTTACCTGATAGGTCTCAGAATGTACTACCTCATCCACTTGATAAGAGTATTCCCAGTTGAGTGACAATTTCTTTTGCTCGGTGGGCTGTGAAACTTCAGCTCATCGTAGCATCAGGTCGCCAACTCGAAACTCCTTGGTCTTGACTCGAGCGTTGTAGTATCTGGCTACCCTCTGATAATAGGTAGCCATTCTTATGGCAACACACTTTCTACTTTCTTTGATCAGGTCAAGATTAGTCTGAAGCCATACTGAATTGATGTCTTCATTATACTCCTCCATCCTGAGGGTCGGGAGCCCAAATTCTATAGGTACAATCGCTACAATCCCAAATGTGAGTGTGAAAGGAGTCTCGTTGGTTGGAAGCCTCTGAGTGGTCCGATAAACCCACAGTATATGATGAAGCTCATCTACCCATGACTTCCTAGTCTGATCTATTCTGACCTTCAAGCCCTGCATAAGAGTTCTGTTGGTTACCTCTATCCCTCCATTTGCTTATGGATGGCCAATCGAGGTGAAGCGGTGCTCTATTCCATGTTCTTTACAAAATTTTTAAAGTCAAACACCATCGAACTGTTTGTCGTTGTCCGTTATCAGTACTTTGAGAAGACTATAGTGGCAGATGATAGATTTTCAAATAAAATCTTTTACCCTTATCTCTGTTATATGGACCAGAGGCTCGACTTCAATCCACTTTGTGAAGTAATCGATGGCCACTAGAAAAAACTTACGCAAACTTGATGCGAGAGGAAAAGAATAAAAAATATCCATCTCCTATTGAGCAAACGGCCATGGGGCACTAGTGAGAGTTAGAAGCACTGCCGGCTGATGCTGAATATTAAAATTTCGTTGGCACCTATCTTAGTTCCTGACAAAGTTACCTGCATCTTGCTACATTGTGGGCCAGTAGTAGCCCTGTCGAAGTATTTTATAAGACAAGATATCTACCCCCCAAATAGCTTCCGTAGATTCCTTCGTGAACTTCTTGCAACGCGTAGTCTGCCTCGGGTGGGCGCAAGCACTTCAATAGAGGTAGGGAGAAAATTTGCTTATACAACTTGTCATCATATAGAACATAGCAGGCCACCTACTTCTTTATCCTTCAAGCCTCCTTGTGGTCAGGTGGTAGCTCGCCCAACCTGAGATACTTGAGCAGAGGATTAATCCAGCAGGGTTCTTCATCAACTTGCTGGATGACAAGAGGCTCCTTAAGGCTCGAAGCTTTCAGTACTTTGAAGTAGGTCCCTTTTTGCAAGTTAACGGGCAACAAGATCACTAACTTCAATAGTGCATCTGCTCTGGCATTATCCGCCCTGAGGACCTGCTAAATGTCAAAACAAGAGAAGATCAAGGTTAAGTCTTTTATCTTTTGAAGGTATTTCTTCATGTTCTCCTCTCGGACCTCGTATTCGTCCTTGATTTGTCCAACCGCCAACTGAGAATCACTAAAAACTTTCGGATGCTGGGCCCTCACTTCTCTCACCACTTTGAGACCAACAAGTAAAGCTTCATATTTTGCTTGTTGGTGGCGGTCGAAAATTTGAAGTGCAAAGCATATCTGCCATGTCTCCTTCTGGACTAGCTAAGATGAGCCCAGTCCCTGCTCCTGCCATATTTAACGAGCCATCAGCATGTAGTGTCCATAGCTCTTTCGAGTTAGATCCTATATCTGCCTCTTCAATTCTCAAGCTTTCTCCAACTTTCAAAACTTCTGCAACTTCCGAACTTTTTTCATTCGGGATGGTGCATTCAAGGATAAAATCTGCCAACACCTGGGCCTTGGTGGAAGAACTCAGACAGTACTGCACGTCCAATTCAGCAAGTTCCAGAGCCTACTTCGCAATACATCCTGAGATGTCCGAACGGTGGCGAACAATCTTGATCGGCTGATCTGTAAGCAGCGCTATGGTGTGATCCTGAAAATAAGGCTGTAGCTTCCTCGTTGTGACAACTAGTGTAAAAATTAGCTTCTCAAGCTTAGAGTATCTGATTTCCACATCATAGAGAACTTTGCTAGTATAGTATATGGACTTCTAAATCCATCCTTTCTGGATAAGGACTGAACTGATTGCCACTAGAGAAACGGCAATATATAATAGCAACTCCTCATCAGGCTCGGGCTTCGAGAGCAATGATGAAGAGCTGAGGTACTGCTTCAATTCTTCAAATGCCTTCTGGCATTCGACGGTCCACTGAAAGTCTTTTGACTATCTGAGGGTCTGAAATAAAGGGAGGCACCTCTCGATTGATTTAAAAACAAAATGGTTGAGCAAAGCAACCTTGCTGGTAAGATGCTGCACCTCTTCGATGGTTCTTGATGGCATCATCTCCAGGACTGTCTTGATTTTCTTGAAATTTGCTTCGATGCCTCTCTGTGAGATCATAAATTTAAGAAATTTGCCAGCAGTAACCCCGAAGGCACACTTTACCAGATTCAGCTTCATTTAAAATCAATGGAGGGTGTCAAAAGTCTTCCAGAGATCGGCAATATGATCCGGGGTAGCTCGACTTTTGACAAGCATGTCGTTTATGTATGCCTCTATATTGCGACCAAGTTGGTCTTTAAAAATCTTATCCACCAACTGCTGATAGGTAGCTCCTGCATTCTTTAGGCCAAAAGACATCATCATGTAACAAAAAAGTCCACGGTCAGTAATAAAGACTATTTTCTCTTCATCTTTAGGTACCATCCAGATTTGATTATAACCGACAAAGATATCCATGAAGCTGAGAAGCTCATATCCAGAAGTAGCATCCACCAACTGGTCAATCTGAGGCAATGGATAGCTGTCTTTAGGACCGACTTTGTTCAAATCGATGAAATCAATGCACATGCGCCACTTTTCTTTCAACTTCTTGACCAGCACAACATTCACCAGCCAATCTGGATACATGACCTCTCTGATGAAGCCAGCCTTGAGCAGCTTGTCCACTTTCTTGGCTATGGTCTTCTAGCACTTTAGGGCAAAGCTCCACTTCTTCTGCTTCATCGAGCGGTGGGTGGGATCTACCTTTAGGTGGTGGAAAATCATCGCTGGATCCATACCAGGCATGTCCGCGGTCGATTAGGTAAAAAGATTTGTATTCTCCTATAAAAGAGCAATTAGTTGACTCTTGGTTATCTCAGCTAGGTGTGAACCGATCTTCATCATCCGATTGGGATCCTCTTTCCTTAGAGGAACATCCAAGAGATCCTCAATTGGCTGGGCACGTTCCTCGACCAAATCTTCTCGAGTATCCAACCCTATTGGAAGTTCAAGCTGGACCTCCACTTGGGCTGGCTGACCTTCTGCTTGAAACTTGACAGCAAAGCATTATCGAGCCATGGTCTGATTACCTCAGATTTGTCCAACTTCATTTTTTATTGAAAACTTTACCATCAAGTGGTAGCTCAATACAATGGCCTTTAAAGTCTATAAGCTCGGATGGCTAAGGATTACGTTGTAGGCTGAGGAAACTTTAACTACCAGAAAGTTAACTTGAATTGTTGTTCTCTGCAATGGAGTACCCACAGTAATAGGGAGCTTAATCATCCCCTCTGGAATCACTGAACTTTTGGAGAAATCTTGAATCGGGATGTCGAATCTATTTAGCTAGTCTAGAGTAAATCCCATTTGGGTGAAGATAGAATAATACAAAATATCAACTGAGCTTCCATTATCAATAAAAATATGGTGTATATTAAAATCAACAATATTTGCTGTCACAACCACCGCATCATTATGCAGAGAAAGTACACCTTCTGTATCCCACTCGATGAAGACAATGATGTCTTTGTGCCTATCTTTGAGCCTTGTTCTTTTTGCCTTCAGAGGCTCTGTCAATCTGGACGACCCTCCAATTATCATATAGATTTTTCTCCAGATGGGTCGGTATTTCACTGTTGCTTGTCCCCCTATTTTCTGCCTATCCTGCTGCACCGATATTGGCTATGGCTGAGGCAAAGGGAACAATTACTGAGGCAAAGAAAGTGGCTATTGATCTCTCGGAGGTCGACGTTGAGGTGCTGTCTTCCGAACAAAGTGATTAAGCCTCCCCTACCTGACGAGCCTCTCAATCTCATCTCGAAGCTGAATATAACCTTCAATGTCGTGACTATTCTCCCGATGGTAGAAGTAATATTTATTTAGGTCACGACGGCATTCTGGCTTTGTCTGTATTTTTGGAGGCTCGAGCAATTTGGCTCGTATCTCCATTAGTACTTCCCTCCTGAAAACATTCAAAGATGTGTAGTTAGTATCACGCCTAGGAGGAAAGGGTTGTCGATCCCTTCTCTGAGAACTTCGAGATCGATAATTTCAGGAGCCCCCATTCTTTTGCCTCTGGAATGGGGATCGGGAGCGCTGTCGAGTTCTCCCTTCTCATCTCGAAGAATGCTCTTTATTTTGCCCCACCGCCATGAAACTGGTAGGGGTCTTCTCCACAAAAGCCTCCTCCGTGCGGGCATATTTCTCTGTACGAACAAGCATATTTGGAAAGTCTTGGGATAAGTCTTAGTCAACGATTTTTTTAAGTCATTCTTCAGTAGGCCGCCCATCATCGTGACCATCGCAGTCGACTGATCCAAATCATGGACTTTCAGGGTCACCGCATTGAAACTATTAACATAGGTGTGGATCGACTCACCCTCCTTCTGCTTGATGGTGTGGAGGTAGTCGGACCACTTCTGTTGTCGTCAGCTGCTGACGAAATGATCGATGAAGGACCAGCACATCTCCTCAAAGAAGTGGATGGAAGCTGGCTTCAAGCTTGAATACCATTATCGAGCCATCCCTTTGAGAGTAGGAAGAAATGCTCGACAGAGGATGACATCAGATGTCCCCTGAAGGAGCATTGCCATATTGAAAGTCTCCAGATGATCGACAGGGTCGGTGGTCCCATCGTAGACCTCGACCTAGGGCAACTTGAAGTGCCGAGGGAGTGGCTCCTATAATATCTTTGGAGCAAAGAGTGGCTCACTATTGAACCTCTCATAGGGCTGCATCGAGAAGTTATTATTAAGAGCATTCTCGATCTTTTTATCTATCCTCTCATCGAGTACTCGAAACCATCTTTCGATGGCTAGATCTCGGATGGTGCAGGCCTTGAAATACCGAGGAGAATGACGATCAGGGGTTGAATTATGCCCTGATTGCGGACTAGGAGATTGTCGCCCGATCGATTGCTGGGCCCTAAAATGGCTCTGATGAGTTTGCCTTCTCCCTGGGCTCTGAGGAGGCACATGCGACTTTGGCTGTAGTGGGGGCACCACCATGAGAGGCACCGATGGTGCCACCGAGAGAACCACTGGTTGCACTACTGAGGGATGTGCAGGGACAAGCTGAGCAGGCTACGGCATCGTCTGAGGAGGTGCAAGAACAATCTGGACCGTTTGGACCGCGACCGTCAAATTCTAAACCTACTGAAAAAGCAGGTTGAATAGATCCACCATGACCACTACTGACTGGATTGGCAGAGGAGTCTCCATCGTCGGTTGCTGTGCCTGGCTGTTAGGCTAGCTCTGTGCCCGACGAGAGGCGGCAGTGTTGGAGAGTCGAGATGATGCTCGCTTTAATGGTATAATAAAGATTACACCCTTCTTCTATCTGTTGCTGCTTATTTCGACTAGGTCGGAAGGCGGACCCTGGTTCTTGCGTAGGGAGTGCTGGAGTGACCTACAAAATAAATCCAAATTGAAGATTTTCGCTCCGACGAGGACCTTCCGACGCTCAAGTCAGATTTCAGAGAATAAAGAGAGCAGCAATGAGTTCTCTGAGAATGATTACTTATCTTGATCCTCGATACTTTGATCGTTTATATAGAATGTCATCGAACAGCTGGTCGAATAGCTGTAAGATAGTGTGATTCCGAAATTGCAAGGTCGTTGAACATGCCATTACGGACAAGATATTTTAGCCCTTAATCACTCCCACAAAATCAGGGGAGTCGATTATCTCTGAGTCTATCCACCCGAGGTAGACAACTGTTGTACATGTTAAAAAATAAGTCGGTCGAGGTAACGGAGGCAACTCACGTACCAGACAAACCATGCGACAGGCAGTAAGTTAGTAGCTCGGCTTTGCATACCTTAGCTCTGTTCTTAGGTCAGCAACCAAGCAATAGCTCGACGGTTTGAGGTATCCCATAATAACAGACTGATCTGAGATATTTACAGTACCACTGCAACAGTTTCCATGTCAAAATTATGAGTCTTTGAGGAAAAAAAATTTAATTATTTTAAAAATCTTAAATTTTTTAGAGATTTTTATTGTTATTTCGAATTTTGATTTGTTACAATCAGATCATTCAACTTTTAGAATGTAGCAATTTTTTCCTAACTGCTACTTCCGTCTAATAACCGTGATGAAAATAGTCATGTACTATTGCATGACATATAGCCGAAGTTGATGTAGCATGAAATAGTTGATGTAGAATCTTTATAAACTCTTTCTTCCACTATTCTCTCTTTTATTTAGGATTTCTATTTCCTACTTTTTCTCTTTATCACTATATCCTTTATATTCCTACTACCTCCTATACTACCATCGGTACCTCCATCTCTACCATCACTGACTCTAAAACCTCCGTCATAGCCACCACCACCACTAAGACCACCTCCACCACCAAATCCATTGCCACCAACCCTCATGACCCTTGAGCAGCACACTATTTTTATAATATATGCTACGAAAGGCAAATCTCTCTTACACAATAGCCCACCCAAATTATGAAACTCTTTTAATCATGCTAAACACACATATTTGTCTCCTCCATAAACACCTAGAAGAGGAGGTACAAATGGTAGAGGTTTTAGGAAAGATAGCAATGAAAAAAAATGAAGAAAAATAAGAAGTAAAAATCCTAACTAGAAGAGGAAAAGGGGGAAAAAAGAGTTTAAACCCTAATTAAAAGAGGAGAAAAAAAGAAGCTTAAACCTACCTAAAAGAGGAGGAAAGAAGAAAAATTTAGAATTCCACGTCAGATAATTTCATACCATATCAACTTCCAATATATATCATATGATGGCACATGACCATTTCTATCATGATCTTTAGACGAAAGTAATAGTTAGAAAGATACTGCAACATTGTAAAATTCGATAACTTAAGGTACATTTGATTAGCCATTAAAAAATATTTTTTTATTTTTTAATTTTTAAAAAGTCAAAATTAAAAAGTAATATTTGATAACATCATGAAAAGCAAAAAGTAAAAATCAAAATAATCAAAATAATTACTTTATATGCAAAATAAAAATTTTTTACTTTTCAAAACTTACTTTTCTATTTTTTTTTTCTTCCACACATCTAAAATGCCAAACCAAAAAGTAAAAAATCCGAATCCTTCTCTCTCGTTGAACTCTTCACCTCCCGACCCCCTTCTCCCTCCCTTTCTAAACGATTCTTCCTCATCGATCTCTTCATCTACCGTCTCCAAATATTGCTTTTTACCTTATAACAATAAAGTTACCAAACATACTTTTTATTTTTTTACTTTTACTCAATAACAAAAATTTAAAAAATAAAAAATATTTTTTAAAAATTAAAAATCAAAAATCAAAAAGTGTAACCAAACACACCTTTAATTACAACAAATCAAAATTCGAAATAAAAATAAAAACCTCCTAAAAAGTTCAAGTTATCTAAATTATCTAACCACCACTGCCCCATAGCTTTTTGTTTGCAGACCAGGAGCCGAAAGCTACATATATCTTTTCACAAATCAAAGCCTAGAAATACAATAAGTGAAAGTGGTGCAAGCAATTCTTAAAAAAATTAGATTTTCTAAGCGCTAACGACTAAACATATTTGGATATTTCTACAAAATTAAGCTGAAATTCTACAGGTATCGCCTCTGCTGGGCCATCTACCTCGCATCTCCTGAAGACCAGTCTCTTTTTTTTCCCACAGAACTTTGGTTTGGAGATATTGGCTGATAAAGCCATACTTGAATAAGCAGTTCAATCCACAAATCCTTCAAAATTTTCAGTCTAATCCTATAAGAATATTCAAATAAGCCCTTAATTATAAATAAAAACTCCTGAAACACCGAGCTTAATATCTAAAACTGATTTCATGTGCATCTCTTTAACTTCAGATGGTAACAAGTCAAAAACTATTTTCTTATAACCATCATTCAAATTGATGAACTTCCAAGTTGACACCACTGCACTCAGCAATCCCACCCAATAATCACAACCATATTCGAACAGCCATCCCCTAAACACACAAAACAAACAACATCGCAGCATGGTCGGCTGATTTTGCTGTGGTGCTGATGACCAAATCTGTACAAACAAAAATAAACTTGCACTTATGACTACCACACAGACATTATTTCTTCCAAATTTTTTTACAAAAGGCTTCCATCATTCAGATATTAGGAAGCTGATTTATTCTATAATCTAAATAATCCATACTGCAGAGCTCAAAAGCTTTGAAGGCGATTCTTCCAGGACCACGAGACATTAGAGAAAAAACTCACCTGTCAATATCACAACATAAATTTTACATGGCAATCTTCACAAATTTTGACAAAGTACTTCAATGCTGAACCCCAGAAAAACATTAACTCCTTCATGTACCCAAAGTATCAGATCTGTGAAGGTCAGATCATCAAATGGTGTCATTACATTTTCATTTCATCACAATAAGAGGGGAAATGAAAAATTTAACAATTACAGAATAAATCAAATAACTGCTATAAAGAGTTCAGATACCTGAAAGTCACATCCCCAATCATAACCTCTCATTCTCAAGGAGGAAAAGTTTGTTTAATGAGGAATACCAGAATGTCCACTGCATCACCTTTTCTAGCAAAATCCTCATAAAAAATCATCAGTTATAGCCAAACTTAATGATCGTTCATGAAATACATAAAGAGATGCTCACGATAACTGTATTCTTTGATAACTGCAGCTAAATGAAATGGGCTTTCTTCAAAAATCGGATAGTTCTGCAATAGTATGGCCATATCAATTCGATGAAATCCAGATATTTCTCAAGTGCCCACTCTTCAAGTTGTTTGAATTTTTGTCTCAAAAGAGCTTTGTAATCTAAGTTTTTGATGTCTATTATAGGCTTCCAGAAGAGGGCCCAGATAAATGCTTTAAGCTTTCCCGGAGCAATGTAAGTATAGACCAATGAAGAGTAAATCGGTAGGTTCTTTATCAGTCTAGAAGCTTGCATGAAGAGGAAAAGGTATAGCAAACAGAGCCCTTGAATAATTTTTATATAGAAAGCGACGATTAGTGGCCCAAGAACCCATAAAGGTGTCAACTCCTTAGTGACTTCAACTCCATACACCAATTTGACTGTTAGGTACCATGGTATGCTGCAAGAAACAGCACATAAATCAGCTTTCTTTCCTACCTAAAAATCTAATTTCATCTCACTGCAGACAATGTTATGATAAGTAGGTAAATAAATTCTAGTAAGATAACCCTACTATGATAAAAAGCATAGAAAACCGTTTGCAATTCTTTGATTCATTGACTACATAAAGATAAATTACATGGCACTGGAGAAAACCCCACACCATAAAAAAATAAAAATTCACGTCTTTTGACAACTCAATGACTTTACATACCATACATCTTTAAATAATTAATTAAAACAAAAACCCCTCTTATCATATGCAAACTCTTGATAACATTCAAGCAAAAGGCAAAGTAACTAAATAAAGTAAATATTCCATAGCATCAAATTTTTTGGATGACAATGATAAAAAGTTTTGAGGTATGTTCAACTGTAGCTGAGTGTTAGCACACTCTTAACTTTTATCATGGTTGACCATGGCTTAGGTCAAAGGGAAGTTTTTCTAGAATGTCCAGGTTCTTTACTTTGCCTTTCATGCAAAGATTTAAATCCAATCATAAATGAAAGTGGAAAAATAAAATATATAGCAAAGAGAAGAACCATATCCAATAAAGCAAGTGAATTAACTTTCATTCCATCTGAAGTCATACTTCTTTGATACCTTTCATACATAATATTGTTGCAAACACCAAGATAAAGTCCAAAGTAGTATTCTTGCCTTCTAGATGCAGAAAAGTAGTTCTTTACAAAAATAACTACCTTCCCTGAGGTAGTTTCCTCCATTGGTAACTTTCTCCTTGGTGCTTGCTCTTCCAAATAACTTCCTTTTAATAGTTAATTACAAGGATAACTACCTACACTTGGCCTCTTGCGATGCTTCTTATATGAGGGACAAGTGGCCAAGCCCGGTTTGTCCAAATATCATTTCATACTAAATCAAGAATGCTTAATATTTATTACAATTGGTCAATGACCATTTGTTTATGTTAACACTAAGTCAAAAGTCTAATTACACATAAAAATGTTAAGCCGTCTTTAGAATTTATTATTGAAGGGTTGTAGGAATTCCAAGCTGCCACAGCAATATGACACCATCTGTATGGTTAAGACCATGTAACACAAAGACTTTAGAATTATAGCTGAGACTTGGATGCAAAGGGAGAAATAAGTGATCAGGGAGGCTGTTAATAACACAATCGCGAGATTTTTGGGATCCTGGAAACAACTTTTAGATACATTGAAATTATCCCAATATTCTTGGGGGTGCAAAATCAACAGCCCCTCCAATCCTTCCTACTTCCTTCCACCACCTCCTCTCCTTAGTCAAACAAAAAGCTTCACGATATACTTCCCGCTCATGCAGGGAATACAGAATTCACAAAGCCCTAAACAAAGAGTGGAATACACTACCAGAGATCATCATATGTGCATAAAGCTACCAAAGAAAATCGCCCAAAATATTTTTGAAATTGTAGATTATTGCAAGCATGGAGAAGGCGATCTTGCAACCAATCACAATAATTGCAAGCAAAATATGATACCATATCAAGTTAATATTCGTATATGAGCACATTCAAGTGGAAAAGTATAACAGCAAAGAACAATTATGAGCAAAGGCACTATCTCAGAACTTACAATATCAATAATGGGACAGATATTGCTGCATCAAGTCCCAAGAAGTATACCAGTGCAGCCTTCAGCATATTCCCGGCCCTCATTCTTATAGTTACATGTTGACCTTCAATTGTTACATTCTCAGCTGGTTCTTCGTGGAAGTTTCCATCCATTCTCAGACTAGGTGTCTGTGTTCGCAACATGATCAACCACTTTCTGAAAAGTTTTTGTATTGCAAGAGATCCAGCTGTAGTTTCCTCCCTGACTTCAGGTGCATAAGATAGTGAATGCTTTTGCACATCATGAGAATCTGACAGAATTTCTTCTCTTTCTTGTTGTGCAGAGAGCTGAACCGGTGCCTTGGGAAATTTTGAGCTACTATCTCTGCCTTCTCGTTCATCATTCTGGGCATTGCCTTTAAACGATGAGACTTTGAAAGCTTTGCCTTTTAGTAAAATAACAGGTTGGCCTCTGGTACAGCAAGCAAAATAATGCAAGAGAATTTTCAGCACTGTGAAATTGCAAAAAGTGAGAAGACTTTACATGCACTTGATGT
This sequence comes from Elaeis guineensis, assembly GCF_000442705.2. NCBI lineage: Eukaryota > Viridiplantae > Streptophyta > Magnoliopsida > Arecales > Arecaceae > Elaeis > Elaeis guineensis. The sequence continues at coordinate 119,960,283 of NC_025998.2, read as the reverse complement.
ACATGACATCATAGGAACAGCAGAGAATAAAATGTCCAATAAAAAATATACTGAACAGGTGAAAAAAACAGATAGAATTTTTGTTCATTCAATATATATTTCAGAAGATAATAAAAGGATAAGTTGAAGGACGCACGCATTCTCTTCATAAACTGAAATCCAAAGCCTCATATGTTTCAGAAAGGCTTTTTATTGCAGTTGCACTACGAAATTACATAACACTTCTGAGAAATAATCCATATTAAAATAAGATAAAGTTCTACAAGGACATAGCTCCAAAAACAATATCCACCCCTTATTTGAATAGAGAATATTAACCTCATAAAAAAATTAAGCAAATAGTAGAGTAAGACTCTCCAAAGTAACGAGTCCGTAAAAATAGACTTTGCTACAACACTTAGGACTCATTTGGTTCACAGGTAGTGGCGGGGGGGTGTGTGGTCAACGGGAAGTGGAGAAAACCCTCTTGTTTGGTTGGGAGTTTTCAAAAGAGTGAGATTGGAAAAGATGTTCCCATGGGAACAAAATTCCCATGTTTCATACGAAAGAAAAGACCATGCAGGACATGGAATTTTGGCTTTCCTACGGGATGGGAATTGAAAACTCTTTTTTTCCAAAAATACCCTTTTAAGCCATCAAAAGACATATGGTTGAAATGAATATTCCCTCCACCACAACACCTCAAACCCTCCACCACGTCCTATGGCCAAAAATACCCTTCACCATCATAATTTTTTTTATTTGAACAATGGTAATGTGTAGAAAAGGAAAAAGTTTTTCTTTAGGATATACTAGGTACTTTACACAGCTTTCCTAAGAAAGTGGATATTTAACCAAACATATGCCACTCTAAAATAAGCCACTTTCTATGGTCAACCAAACATGCCAAAACCACTTTCCCAAGCATCATATTTTCATAAATCAATTTTTCAAAAATAATATTCCAAGGAAAAAGATTCTTCTCATGAACCAAACGAGTCCTCACAAACTTACACATCATAAAAAGTACCTAGAAGTGTATCCATCACATCAAATGGACTCAGATATCTATTTACAGCCCTCCAAAATATCAATATTAAATTAAACAAGAAAATAGATATTCAAATGAACATGCTACTTGTCAAACTTTTTAGATCATAACTTAACCTACCAAGTGAACCCCATGAAGATGGGATAAGGGGTTTTCGATTTAGGTTTTAAGATTAAAAAGTCTTAATTTTACTAAATTCTTTGTTAACAAAAATGTAGACATAATCTTGATTTGAAAATTCCTAGTTTAGATAAGAAGATAAAAATAGTGAGTTAAGAAATCTGCTAAGCCATCATTTGCCTCAGTTGCACTAGAATTCATCCCTCGTTTTTTAGGGTGAGATTCACTTATCATAAATCTCTAGTTTTCCATTTCATATCTTCTGATGCATTCATCTAGACAAGGAACCTATATGAAATGAGATCTCGCTCAATGCAACTAAAAATGTGTTCTTCATTTCCTGATAAGATTGAAAAACAAAGGCTCGGATCTGGTGGTCGGCACCACTTTTTGTACCGCAGTGCTGATGCCTTCATTATACAAAGGAATATCCAATTCTCATTTTGCATGTTGCAAATTTAACCATTGTTTCAACTTCAAAACTAAGAAAGCACCTTAATTTCTTTTCACTTGCAAAAGGAAACATTGGATACTAAAAATACAATACTTATAGGAGAATAGGCATCAAACAATACATGACAGAGAAACCTCTTTCGTAAATAAGAACACCTAGATTTGCTTAAGTTTCATTAAATATATGATGGGTTTCCCAATTCCCATCAACATCGTGTTCTATATAACTTTTTGTTAAAACAACTCCAGATCTCATAACAAATGTTTATCTATGATAAACCAATAATGCAACAGTGATATAAATTAATTTCAGCTCAAATAGCTTATCACTCTTAGATTCTACCTATTCAACAAAGCTTCTGGCCCTCCAAAAAGTGCTTCCTGGAGGGTCAAAAGCTCCTTTGGGTGATTATGAGGTGTTTGGTAAAAATTTGAAATAGCTTTCTACCTCCTCCAAAAGCTAAAAAAGTCTACTAAGGAAAAACTCCAATTCAAAACTTTTGAGCAAAGCTCTACCTAAGATACATCATGAAGCTATTTTCATTTTAATATAAGCTTCCAAGGAAACGAAAATACCAATACTAATAGTTTTTGATAGTATATTACTATATAATATAATAAGATAGATATATAATTTTATATTGTTTTACTAGTACTATTATATTACAATAATATAATATTATTTATTATAATAAACGATATTACATAAAATAATACTATAATATTATATAATGATACTATTATTTATTATTATTTATTATATTATTTAGATTCTATCAAAATAAATAATCTATAAATTAAGAATACTTTATAATAACAATTTTTATACGACAAACAATTGGACAATTGAAAACACTATATTGTCATTTCATGATATCAAAAGAGCTTTCTCAGTTTCTTTACCAAGTTCCATAGTACTTCAAATATGTAGTTACCAAATGGCAAAAATCTTTTATTAAAAGCTCCACCACCCAAACCTTTATAGACAAAAGCTCTATTACCTACAGCCATGCCAAAGGGGGCCTTAAACTTTTTACCTCTCACCTGAAATGGAACTGAAGCTTCAATGGTATAGACTTATCTTTCCTTCCACTGAACTGAAATGCTACAAAAGATCCCCACCTCACTTCATGGGTCAATGCTTTAGGTCTCAAGGAATGGATTGAATAAGAACCCTGCAACAAAATACAGACATGGATAATCATAGAATATTAGTTATCTGGTTTGGCACTACACATGGAAATAGGATGCATGACATGGTAACTAAAGACACACAAATATCAACATTCTGATTTTCCATATCTTTTTTTTTTTTTTTCAAGCCCAACTTCATGAAAACTCTATACATGTTAAAGTGAAGAAGTGGGGGTACTGATAAAAGCTTTATTCATGTTAAAGAAGGCAACAGGTTTGCTTGAAGGGGAAACAACCTCCCTGGATCTACTTTGCAGGGGATCAGCTCTTTCAGTTCTCTAGAAGAACAAAATTTTGAGTAAATTTTCTCTACCAGCTTCATCATTACAAGAGATTAAAATAGAATTACATGACTGTAGTGTAATGCCAAATCATCACAATAAAATTCTCATTCCAAATTGTATAAGTTTGAGACTCCAAAATGGAGAATAAAAGAAAGCTAGTAGGTAGCATGGTTAGTTGTGAGCTCACACTTTCAGTATTACTTGCAAAAAGAAATACAAGAAAAAAGCCTAGGAGGGTTATGCCTCCTTCCTTTCTGTTATATTCATCTTCTTCCCTTAATTTCTCTCCCTTCTCTACTGTGAAGTTCTGAAAATGAACCAGTTTGTGGAAGCAGTAAGTTTTGTTCAGCATGGCTTTCTCTTCACCCCATCACTGATTCAGAAACCATTTTTAAGGATACTAAAATATACCAAAATTGATTAAATAAATTTATTTAATTCAAAAAGTTAAAATTTTGGAAAAAATAGCATCCCGATATGGTATCTCAAAGCCAAACCATCCCAAGTCGCAACAGTTGGGCAGTAGCATCAAGTGGTGTTATATGTTTGTAGTCTCACGTTGTTTAAGTAGCTTGTGTTTTTGAAGTCTATAGTGATGAACATCAGAAAGTAATGCCATAACTTTAGAGTCCTATTGTTCAATTCCATACAAACTAGCATAATGGAACTGAAAGGATAGTGAACTGTGATATATTAGAAGTCCTATTGTTGAATTCCATACCAACTAAGATAATGGAACTGAAAGGATAGTGAACTGTGATCCTCATTATAGAATTTAGTAGGTTGGCTCCCTTGAAGCAGCAAGGTCTTCTTCCTCTTCTTTAAACTCCATGGCCATGTGATAGTTTAGGCATCAGGGCTAGGTCGTTCCATATATGGCCGAGGGTATTGGGCTTTGCCAATTTGCAGAGTCTGTGAATTAGTTGCAAGAGACAATTTGGTCATAACAAAAGGTCATCAAAGGACTCATGCAACAACTCCATGTTGTCATAGCTGACGATGAATCCTTGTCTCGGTGTCACTATAAAGATCGAGGAGATGGATCAGATGGACAGTATAAATCATCACTTCCAAGGCCAAAATTTTAAATTGTTAGGTAGCATTCAAATAACAACTCGCTTGAACTTCCCTAAGGTTTATAGAACGAATCTAACTAGTTAATCTTGTAGAGCAGAACAATTCTTTAAATACCATCAAACCAACCCTCAGCATCGGTCTTTACTTGCCTCTTGTTATATGAAGCACAAAGCATGTCATGGTTCAAATGGATGGATAATTCTAGCTCTATTATTAGTTGGGATTCTTTAACGAAAGTTTTGAAAACCCAGTTTGGCCTAACAGAGTTATAGGATCTACCAGTCACTCTTACAAAACAAAGATAAACTACAATAGCAGAGAAGTACCAAACCCAATTTGAAATCTTAGCACATCGGGTAGAAGGAATTGACAGAACACTCATAATGAATTGCTTCATCAGCAAGCTCACAGATGATATTCAGTTGGATGTCCAAATGTTTAAATCCAAGATTCTTTCAGCAGCTAATGATCTGGCCAGCTTGCAAGAGATGAAGTTGAACCTATGGAGGAGGCCTATACATTTTAAAGGAGCGTAAACCAGCCTCTCTGGTAATGTCGACAGTATTAAACCTTTGACCATTTCAATCAAAAGGGTTGCACACGAAGAATGTAAGAAAGGTGTGATCATCGGCTGCGCTACAATTTTAATGAAAAATATGCCCCTGGAATGAATGCAAATTTAAAAAAATTGTACCTGCTGGACAGTGTCGAACCCTAAGAAGGGAGTGCAGAGATCATGGAAATGCCTAATGATATTGCGGATTGTGGTTAAAATAGAACTAGAAAAAACACTTGAGAAATGTCTTCATGCCATTACAGGTGCTTCTACACCATAAACCATGCAACTGGGAGGGAAATTGGACCAACAAAGCATGGCAGTGTTGATTGATTTAGGCTTGGCTCAAGATTTTCTTTGTTCTACAGTTGCGAAAAAGATTTGCCTCCAATTCAATCTTGAAGTCAACTCCAAGTTATGGTCAACATTGGGTTTTCAGGGGTAACACCAAATCTCCAAGGGCACTCAATCACCACTGTTTTTTTCATAGCTTTGGGAGGATCTGATGTTGTTCTTAGGGTTCATTAGCTACGGGCACTTGGAAAAATTGTGTGAGATTTTTCTAGCCTGCCCATGCATTCTACCCAGGATGGAAAATTTTGGCTACTGACTTGTTTGTAATGAATGATATAGAACTCCAAAAGATGGCAAAATGGGACCTCAAATTTCATTCTTCAATTGTTTAGCGTTGCTGGAACTCAAGCATCCAATCTGGCGGAACCTTAAAAAACGCATCAGGGGAGTACAGATGTGTTCAACAAACCAACTTGACTTCCTCTATCACAAGCTTGTGATCACCAGAGATGGAGGTAGTTTGTGATGCCCTAGAAGTAGGGATATGTGGAGGTTAGACAAGGAAAAAGTTATTCCACCTATGACAAAGAATTATATGCAATTAAGCAGGCATTGAGATATTGGATGAATTATCTCCTACCTAAAGTGTTTGTCTTGTATTTATACCCTTAGGCCCTTAAACATTTGGACTCTCAAAAGCAACAAAGGCCTCGACATATTAAGTAGATGGAGTTTATCCAAAAGTACACCTTTCTCCTCAAGCATTGTCTTATTGTTCAAAACAAACTTGTTGATGCTCTTAGCATGGTGGTGGCTATATCTTGCATCTTGCTCATGTCAAGATGGATAGATTTGAGTGCATTAGAGATGACAGTGCTTCTTGTCAAGATTTTAGCAAAATTTACAAATCATTGATGAGTGATGCACATACCAAAAGTGTAGATTATATCATCCAGGATGGTTATCACTTTAAGAACCAATGATTGTGTATACCTAGTTCTCCTTACACAAGGATTTTGTCATTTATGAGTTACATGCTGCAGGTGCTACTGGTGCGCTTTTGTCCTGAGAGATGTCAAATGGGTGCTATAAAGAAACTTCAAGCAAAACATGCATGACCATATAAGATTCTCCACAAAATCAATGCCAATGCCTATATTCTAGGTTTACCTCTCAAATTGGGAATTAGTCCCACATGTAATGTGGAGGATCTCGCCCTCTATAAGAAGGCAACTAGTGATCCCTTGTGTGTAGCTCCAGATCGTATCAAATGCTTTAAACGTGGAAGATTTTGCCTTCAACCACCAACAAACAACTGTGGCAATGAGAAGGAACCCCAAGCTAGTTCCCATATATTTTGGCCCACATAGGGTGATCCAATATGTTGGACAAGTTGCTTACAAATTCGATTGCCAAAAAGTTCTCTTATATATCGTGTTCCATATCTCTTGCCTCAACAAGAAAGTGTATGGTGATATTTCTGTCCATACTACATTGCCTCCAATGACAAATAAAGATGTTATACAGCAACAGCCAGCAGCCATCCTTGACTGCCACATGGTCAAGAAGGGAAATAGGATATTATAAAAAAACCTTGTACAATGGGAAGGAGTTGGAAAGTCGGGTGCTACTTGGGAAAAAAAAAACTTTCCTAATGCCAACTTTGAGGACAAGATGCTTTGAAGAAGGGATGAATTTTTATGTATTTGGAGTTTGGACTAGGATGCCATTTTTGCTTAGTTTATTATGTAAAAATCTCTTATGTTGGTTACTTTGTGGTGGTCATATATTTGTAATTTGTGGTGTTGATAGGGATGTGCAAAAAACTGACCAACTCACAACCCCAACCAAACTGATCACTTTGGATTGATTTAAATCAGTTTTTCTATAGAGGTTCTGGTTTAGTTTGAAAAATTCTCAAATTGAAAAAATCAATTCAATTTTTGTTAGGATTTTGAAAAATCAACCCAAATCAAAATACACACACACACACATAGAGAGAGAGAGAGGTACACTTACCTATATTCGAGTGGATCTCTACTCAGACCCAATCAAGTTTAGATCGGATAATGGGAGTCTCTCATTGGCAATACGAAAAATTAGATATGATCTACTATCTTTAAACTTCTTACACACCAAAAATCTTCTAATTTGGAGACTCCTAGCCTACGCATCAAGCAGTCAAAAAATTAGACAGTTTATATATCCTGAAACAAGAAATACCGTACCGGGCCGAACCGCCTAGTACGGGATGTACCGAACCGGACCAGCGGCCAGCCAATTCGGTTCGGCTATTTTTCTCAGAAAATAGCTCTGAACCACACCGAATCGGACGGTTCGGCATGGTTCGACGCCATACACCCGAAATCGGGCGGTATGGCTAAGTACGGTTCAGTTCGGCATTGAGTTTCGGACGGTATGGCTCGGTACAGTTCGGTTCGGCGTTGAACCGAACCGTACCGACAAACTTCACGTGGGGTGTGGGGGGTTGTGGGGGGGTTGTAGTGGGATCTGGGCTGTCTTTTAGTGACAGCCCAGGTGGTTTGTCTGAGAGATTCGAGAGCTCTTTTAGAACTCTCAAGCTCGCCTGAGAGAAAAACGAGACGCTGAAAAAATTAGAAAAAGAGAAAAGAGAAAAAAATTCCGTCAAATTACAGCACTGGATCGAGGAGACGCTGATTTTTGACCAAGGTAATGTATTATTCTTTTAATAAATATTTTATTGTTTATGTTTTTGTTGTTAAAAAAAGGATAAGAATGAAGAAGTATGAAAATAAAAAAAAAATTATGCCAAAATTTTTTGATTTTGGTATGATTTGATCATATATGATAGATCTTTAGAAGATTTACATAATGATAGTAAAATCATTGATTTTTATTAATTATATTTTTTAAATATTTATATATATATTTATTCATAAAAATTTATTAAAAAATAAATTCAAAAAAATAAAAAATCAAAATTTCAGAATCATTTTTAGAATGACTCAAACTACTTAAATCTATTATTTAAATAATAAAAAAATATTATCAAATAAAAAATATGTAAAAATAGTGTTATATTTTATTTAATTCAAAAATATTATTTGAAGCATATAACGTATTTTTTTGAATTTATAAGTTTTAAAATTATTATTAATTTTTTTTGAATTTATATATAATATTTTTTTAATAATTATTAAACTACCGTATTTTGTTATACTTGCAGAAAATTGTAAGAAAAAAATTCACAGCCATACCATCATCCCGAAGATACTTCTCAGAGCCAGAGTTTGAGTGAGAGATCTGAGATATCTTACAATCCAGAGAGGATACCTTATGGAATGAATATTCAGAAGTACAGTGCATCTTGATCAGAGGGTTGGACTAATGTTCCTCCAGATTATGTCGATGATTCAAATATCTACGAGTGTCACAGACACTCGACGAGATATTAAATGTAGAGCAGATCTTGAGATTAGTATATCATTTTTTATGCTTTGTACTTTAAAAGTTTAGATACATTTTAATGCACATTTATATATTTTTTTTTAATTTTAGGATGTTAGAGTTGTAATATAATGTAAATAAATACATATTTAAAATTTTGGATCAAGAATCCCTGTACCGCTATGAACTCAAAAATTGAACTTAAATATGTCAATAATATGCAATATAATATAATTTTGAGATTGTATTTATAAATTAATAACTTGATGATCCAAAAAAAGAAATAAAACAAAAAAATTATACCGGGATCGAATCGGTATGCCGGAGCATACCGTATGTCGGTACGGTATGGTACTGATATCGTACCATACCGGCCTGACGTCAGTACGCACTCCGGTATCGGTACAGCGAATCTTGGCCTGAAATAATACACGTACTTTTGACCATTTGATGCACAAGCTAGAAGTCTCTAGATCATATGATTTTTGGTATATAAACAATCTAGAGATAGTAAATCACATCTAGCAACTCAGATCATTGATATGCAACCTTCATTGCCAAATCTTAATTTGATCAGATTTGAGTGGAGATCCACTTAAGTGTAGTCAAGTCTAATTATATATATAGCCTCTTAAACGATTTTGGTCCTAACCTTAATCATTTTTCACAGTTCTCCTTCCCACTTGAACAACCATCCATCGCACCTTCTCTCACGATCTCATCTTCTCCTCACCGCCATAGCCACCAAAGCTCCCTCATCCTATCGGGCTGTCGCAACTCTTCCTCACACGGACCTTATCTCACCATATCTCTTCTTCTCTTCACCACCACAACAACCAAACCCCCCTCAACCTATCAATCCAAAGACGACGAGCCAATGGTATCATCGCTTGGTGGCTAGTTCGATTGTGATGGGCAAGGGAGACATCTTTCTTGTGCCTCATGGGGTATCCCATCTCTTTCAAGCCCCACTATTCCCTCATAAAGTTCCATGCTAGGAACCTCATCAAATCATCACCACTTTCTTAACTATTCATTTTTTAATCTTTTCTTCTCTTTCCAATTGATCACTTCACTTTTGTATCCCAAATGTGCTTCTTTAAATTCTTGGAATGGGAAGTACAGTGAAGAGAGATTTTGGAATTAGATGTCTAGAAGGAATTGGAGAGCATCCAAAACCTTTCTCTGGTCTACTTTCCAGCTCTCTCTCTCTCTCTCTCTCTCTCTCTCTCTCTTTGGATTTTATAGATTTGTTTAGATGAATTTTTCAAATAAAATCTCCAAGAAAACTGTCACAAACAGGCAATGCTCAGATATCTCAACTTGGCACAACAAACCTAAAATTGGATCTCCTCAACCCAATGAACCGAACCAAATATCTCAGTTTACTTTCGTTTGGTTTTTATAAACCATTGGTTTGATTACAATTTTGGTTTTACTAAATCAAAAGCAGTTTGGTTTTAAGTTTATCCTAAACTGACCCAACTCAACCAGTGCACATCCCTAGATGTTGAAGTAGTTTGTGTCTTTGAAGTCTACTGTGGTGAATATTTGTAGGTAGTTATATGATATTGGGGTCCTAGTTTTTGTATTCTATTGAAATTAATCTGATTGGAATTGTAAGGACATTAAGTGTTATCCTTATTCTTTAGTTTAGGAGGTTGGCTTCCTCAAATCAGCAAAGATCTTCTTCTTCCTCTTCTTCGCTAAACTCTATGGCCACGTAAGAAATAAGCACTCAAATCGGTGAATAATTTTATTTTTCTGGGTCAAGGAAAGGGGTCCAAGCCCCTACAAGGGCATAAATGGTCAAAACCAAAAACAACTCCATGCTTTTTGTTGGGGAATACCCACCGACCGACCGACCGATGGCCGGAGGAACCGACCGACTGCCGGAAGGACCGACCGACTGACGGCCCAACCGACCGACCGACGGCCGGACCGACCAATTGGCGGTCGGAGCGACCGACTGACGGACGCCACCACCGGCTAATTATCGGCTCACGACCGACTGAGGATATGTCGGGCGCACCTTTCCCGACCGACTGAACCCAGAGGTCTGATGACCGACTCACGAAGGATTCGCCGACCAACGGAGGGGCCCGACGCCACTCAGCTGGCCACCGACTTAGGGTCGGTCGGCTCCTCCAATCGCCGTACAGCCGCCAGACCTTGTCAGTTAAGACAGCAACATGCGGCACGGCTATCTAGGGGCATTGTCCCGCCGAGGGCATTGTCAACCCTGATGATTTGACAGCCACACGGCGACATGACACTTTCACGGCGACTCTGACAGTCTACAGTGAGTTGACAGTTTCTCACTTGTCTGCGCCATTAATGATGGCGCCATACCGTGCTCCACTATATAAACCGGGGAAGGCAACAGTGCAAGGGATCCGATCCGCTCCCCCACTTCTCGACTCCAAAAACACAGGCTCGCTCCTCTCCCTCTCTTCTCCTCTCTCGATCGAGCTCTCTGTCTACATTTCACTGTTGCCCGGTCACCTCTCTGACTTGACCGTCGGAGGGTCCCCGCCGAAGCCGCCTCCGGTCAGTGTGGACTTCTCGTTTTTGCAGGTGCACGTCCCCCGACGATCGATCGACGAGGCGATTGGCCGCAACAGATTGGCGCGCCAGGTAGGGGTCAGCATGACAAAGACAAGAGCTCAACGATCGAGAATCACTGGATCGGCAAGGCGCTCTTCTCACCGGGAAGAGGCCTCCCCGCCACCACCGGCGGCGGAGCCCAGCTCTCCGCGCCCTGCAGTGACCACGGAGGCGCAGATTGCGGCCATCGTACGGCAGATGACCGTACTGACGGACGCAGTCAAAAGCCTCCAGCAGCAACCGGCGGCCCGTCCGATGCCCTCCAGGAGCAGCCGCCGACGACCGCGCCGATCCCCGTCGCCTCCATGCGAGTGCCCCCAACAGCGCTCCCACGGAGAAGAGGAGGGACGACCTTGGCACGATGACCGACGGTCCCAGCGGCCCTCTCCTTCCCCGATGGAACGGGCAAGGAAGGAGAAACGACCGCGCACGCCGTTGGTCACCCTCTCGGAGTCTTCCGGAGACTCCACTCCCGAGATCTCCCAGCATCGACGAGCGGACGACTACGAGCGCCGGTTCGAGGAGATCGACCGCCGACTCACCCAGTTGCAGATGGACGGCCAGAAGTCTTCGAACGACGTCGACTTCCAGACCGCCCAACCTCTCTCCCGACTGGTCCTCGACGAGCTGATTCCCAGTCGGTTCAAAATGCCGCACGTGGAGCCATACGGCGGCTCCACCGACCCAGTCGACCATCTCGAGGGCTATAAAGCTCTCATGACGATTCAAGGGGCAACCGACGCTCTTTTTTGCATCGGCTTCCCCGCTACGCTCCGCAAGGCTGCCAGGGCCTGATACTCTGGCCTCCGGTCGGGAAGTATCCACTCCTTCGGGCAGCTCGAGCACTCGTTCGTGGCCCATTTCAGCACCAGCCGAAAGCCGCCGCGAACGTCGGACAGCCTTTTCTCCCTCAAGCAGGGGGAAAATGAGACGCTCCGACACTTCGTGGCGCGATTCAACCCGGCCACGCTTGAGGTCCGGGACCTCAACGAAGACATGGCTGTCTCAGCCATGAAGCGGGGCCTGAAGGCGTCCCGATTCACCTATTCTCTGGACAAGACCCTCCCCCGGACATACGCCGAGCTACTGGAGCGCGCGTACAAGTATATGCGTGCGGACGAAGGAGCGTCCGACCGACGCTTGGCCGAGCCCAGAGGCCCGAAAGAGAAGCGGAGGAAAGGTCGGGAGCCCGCCGAACCTAGCAAGCCCCCGACCGATAGTCGGGTCTCGCCACCCCGACAAATCCAAAAGTCACCCCGGCAACAGACTCCGAGGCCAGCACGCCCCAGGTATGACTCCTACACTCCTCTCTCCGCTCTTCGTGCGCAGATCCTGATGGAGATCGAGGGGGAAGAATACCTGCGACGGCCTCCGCCTCTGAAGGCAAAGGGCCTCGACCGTCGGAAGTACTGCCGATTTCACCGAAGCCACGGCCACGACACCGAGCAGTGCATCCAGCTGAAGGATGAGATCGAAGCTCTCATCCGCCGGGGATATCTCGGCAAATTTCGGAAGGGTCCGCCGACCCAACCAGTTGCCGATCGACGACCCCAGCCGACTGAAGAAGCGGCGAACAATCAGCCGACGGCCGGAGTCATCAACATGATCTCCAAGCGGCTGGGCCCGGGGACGTCTGCGGGAGGGGAGCCGACGAAAAGGCCGCGCCCGGACGGCGTAATCACCTTCACAGAGGACGACGTTCGGGGCATCCAAACTCCCCACGACGATGCTGTTGTTGTGTCGGCGACAATAGCAAATTATGATGTAAAATAAATTTTTGTTGATAATGGAAGTTCAACGAATGTTTTGTTTTACTCGACCTTCTCCCGAATGCAACTGTCAACTGACCGACTCAAGAGGGTCTCCATGCCCTTGATCGGCTTTGTCGGAGACGCCGTCACGACAGAGGGAGAAATCACCCTGCTCGTGACGGTCGGCACCGAACCACGGCAAAGCACGGTCCGCCTAACTTTCGCGGTCGTCCAAGTTCCTTCGACCTACAACACCATACTCGGACGACCCGGATTGAACGCCCTCAGGGCAATCGTCTCGACGTACCATCTCCTTGTTCGGTTCCCGACAAAAAACGGAATCGGGGAGATGCGCGGAGATCAACAGCTCGCCCGACGATGCTTCCAAATCTCCGCTCAAAGCGACGAGTCGAGGGGTTCTCTGACAATCGACAAGCTGGACCAACGGGAGGAGGAAGAACGAGGTTCGCCGGCCGAGCAGCTCGAGGCGATCCCGATAGGAGAAAATCCCGACAGAAAAGTTTGGGTCGGATCCCAACTGCCCGACACCGAACTACGCCGACTGACAGAGCTGCTGACGGCCAATGCCGACATATTTGCTTGGTCGGCAGCAGATATGTCGGGCATCCCCCCAGAAACAATAACCCACCGACTCAACATCGACCCGACGATGAGGCCGGTGAGGCAGAAGAAAAGGTCCTTCGCTCCAGAAAGGCAGAGGGCCATCGACGAAGAAGTGAACAAGCTACTCGAAGCAGGCTTCATCCGAGAATCCACGTATCCCGATTGGCTCGCCAATGTTGTCATGGTCAAAAAAACCAACGGGAAGTGGAGGATCTGCATCGACTACACCGATCTCAACCGAGCCTGCCCAAAAGATAGCTTCCCGCTTCCCAAGATCGACCAGCTGGTGGATGTGACGTCCAGATTTCGACTGCTCAGCTTCATGGACGCCTTCGCCGGGTACAACCAGATCCGAATGGCGCCTGAAGACGAGGAGCACACCGCGTTCGTGACTCCCAAGGGCCTCTACTGTTATCGGGTGATGCCCTTCGGACTGAAGAACGCCGGCGCCACCTACCAGCGACTCGTCAATAAGGTCTTCAAAGACCAGATCGGCCGCAACATGGAGGTGTACGTGGACGACATGCTGGTGAAAAGCACACAGATCCCGGACCATGTTCAGGATCTCGAGGAGACCTTCCACACCCTTCGACGACATCGAATGAAGCTCAACCCGACCAAGTGTGCTTTTGGGGTGACCTCAGGGAAGTTCCTCGGATTCCTCGTTTCTCAGAGAGGGATTGAGGCCAACCCTGAGAAGATAAAGGCAATCCTCGACATGCGTCATCCGAACACCAAGAAGGAGGTCCAACAGCTGAACGGAAGAATTGTCGCTCTTAGCCGATTCATTTCTCGATCAGCTGAAAGGTGCCTCCCGTTTTTCAAAACTTTGCGTCACGCAAATGGATTTTCTTGGTCGGATGAGTGCCAACAGGCCTTCGAAGACCTGAAGAGGTACTTGGCTTCCCCACCGCTGCTCGTAAAGCCGCAGGTCGGGGAAACCCTGTATCTCTACTTGGCCACATCTTCTGAGGCGATCAGTTCGGTGCTCGTCCGAGAAAACGAGTGCCGAACCCATCAGCCTATCTACTACACCAGCAAGGTGCTCCACGGCACAGAGGCCAGATACTCGGAGACGGAAAAGATGATTTTCGCCCTGACCGTCTCCGCGCAACGACTCCGTCCATACTTCCAGGCTCACGCCATAGTGGTGCTCACCAATCAGCCCCTGAGGGCGATACTGCGCCGACCCGACACATCTGGACGACTCGCGAAGTGGGCGATAAAGCTCAGCGAGTTCGACATTCAGTACCGACCAAGGCCTGCCCTGAAAGCTCAGGTCTTGGCCGACTTCATCGCCGAATGCCCGACAACCGGCCAAGGGTCGGGAGCTGAAGACCCAGGACGAGATGCGGTCTCTGAGCCAGACCCGATCTCCACCTGGGTACTCCACATCGACGGAGCCTCAAACGCTCAGGGAAGTGGGGCCGGGCTCCTGCTCACGAATTCGGATGGGGTGGTCACCGAGTACGCCCTCCGGTTCGACTTCAAGGCCTCCAACAACCAAGCCGAATACGAGGCACTCCTCGCCGGCTTGAGGATGGCAAGGGAGCTGGGCGTCGACAGCCTCCGGACATTCTTCGACTCTCAGCTGATCGTAGGGCAGGTCAAGGGCGAATTTGAGGCGCGAGATCCGACCATGGTCAAGTACCTTCAGAAAGTGAAGGACCTCATGGCACGCCTCAAGTATTTCGAAATTTTCCACATCCCTAGGTCGGAGAACGCCCGTGCCGACGCACTCTCCACACTGGCGACTTCGGCCTTCGACTCCTTGGGTCGGACATTCGTGGAGAATCTCGAGCACCCGAGCATCGATCGGGTCGACGAGGTACTGCAGCTGACATCCGAACCAAGTTGGATGGACCCGATCGTTCGGTATCTGACCGATGGGGTCAGCCCCGAAGATCCCACGGAGGCCAAGCGACTCCGATGGTCAGCCTCACAATATGTCATCATGGACGGCCGACTGTACAAAAGGTCGTTCTCCCTCCCCCTGCTAAGGTGTTTGGGACCGACCGACGCCGACTACGCTCTCCGAGAGGTTCACGAAGGAATTTGCGGGAACCACTTGGGGGGCAAGTCCCTGGCCTACAAGGTCCTGCGACAAGGTTATTACTGGCCTACCATGAAGAGGGATGCAGCCGAGTTGGTCCGGAGGTGCGAGCCATGTCAAAAGTATGCCAATATTCAACACCAACCGGCCAGCCAAATTGCCCCTATTGTCGCTCCGTGGCCCTTCGCCCAGTGGGGGGTCGACATTCTCGGTCCTTTTCCACCAGCGTCGGGCCAGAGGAAGTTCATCGTTGTCGCCATCGACTACTTCACCAAGTGGGTGGAGGCCGAACCATTGGCGCAGATCACCGAGCGGAAGATGGAGGACTTTATCCAGAAATCCGTCATCTTCAGGTTCGGATTGCTGCACACCATCATCACCGACAACGGACGGCAATTCGACAACCAGGACTTCAGAGACTTCTGCGCCAGGTTCCACATCAGGCACCGACTGACTTCGGTCGGGCACCCCCAGTCCAACGACGAGGTCGAGGTGACCAACCGAACCTTGCTCCACGGACTCAAGACCCGACTAAACGAAGCCAAAGGTCTCTGGGTCGACGAGCTAGGCTCCGTTCTGTGGGCTTACCGAACGACCCCCCGCGTTCCGACCGGGGAGTCGCCTTTCAGTTTGGCCTATGGAACGGAGGCCATGATCCCGCTCGAGATTGGACTGCCATCTTCAAGGATCGAGCGGTACCAAGAGCCAGACAACTCCGAGAGTCGGAGGGCCGACCTAGACCTCCTCCCCGAACTGCGGGACGAGGCCCAAATTCGCATGGCTTCGTACCGGCAGAGGATCGCCCGGTATTACAACGCCAAGGTCAGACCGAAGCTTTTCAGGCCTGGCGACTTGGTCTTGAGGAAGGCAGAAGTCTCGAAGCCCTTGGACCAAGGGAAGCTGGCCTCGAATTGGGAAGGACCCTACAAGGTAGCAGACACCTACGGTCCGAGAGCCTACCGACTGGAGACCCTTGAGGGGAAACCCATTCCCCGAACTTGGAACGCCGATAACTTGAAGCTGTATTACCAATGAACTTTGTGATTCAGTAGTCGGAATACAAATTCAGTTTGAAAGTTCGGAGTTTTAACTCTTCGACTAATGATCGGTGCTCATCAAGGTCAAGCCCCGACATGACGATGTGGACTTAGTGTCCTCCTGGAACCAACGGCCTTATCGCCGGTGATCCATCGGACCCCTGTGAGGACCGACTCATCTACATGGTCGGGAGTTGACACTCCTTCGACGATCGACGATCGACGATGCATCGGACCCTTACAAGGACCGATGAACCCTTATTGACGGGAGTTGACACTCCTTCGACGATCGACGGTACGTCGGACCCTTACGAGGACCGATGCACCCTCGTGGACGGGAGTTAACACTCCTTCTACGGTCGAACTTTCGGGCCAAACCATCGGCTGACAAGCCGATCGGGCCCCGACCAAAGAGAGGCGAAAAGCCTACGCGACTGACGTCGCGACTTCCGACCAGACCACGGCCGGTCGAGGGATATTCGGCTTACCACCGTCTATCGCACAACGCGACCTTAGTCGCATCCACGACTTGCCGACCGACCTACGGCCGGCTGGACGACATTCGGCTTGCTACCGTATGTCGAAAGATACAGAACGAATACCCGACGCAAGAGCATGGGGATCCGACTTATTGCCGTTCCCCCGACACTGCGCCGGACGACATTCGACTGAACGCGTCTATGGAAGCCCGACTACCGAACCTTTACCAGGTTCGGTCGGCTCCCGACTCAACAAGACGCGCCCGACTGATGAGCTCGACTATCAGAAGCCGACCCAAAGTCGGGACTTACCCTTCCTTCGTAGCGGCACGAGTTGCCGAACGTCCTACCGACTTATGTGAGTTAGCGACTTACACAAGTTAATGACTCACTAAGGCATTCAACTATGCATTCGGAAGAAGGAGACAAAGGGAAAACAGAAGAAATTTTCATTCAAAATTTTCATTCAAAAGTACAAAGTCGGGTCGAAGCCCGATTACATGTATTTCAAAAAAAAAAAAAAATAGAAAAGGCAAATGAAAATCGGTATAGCCCGATCACCCGTCTGAGTCGATCTCCTCGACCGATGGGAGATCGGGGATGACTGGTGTATCGGCCACGAGCGGAGCCGGGTCAACGGTTGGAGCTGGTCCTTCGGTCGGCGGGGGACTCAAAGTCGGCGCCGCTTCCTCCGGGACGACTTCCTCCGCAGCAACTACGCCTCCCGACAGCTGGTCGGCCATCTCCTCGGTGGCTTCCTCCTCGGTCCCCGGTGGGACGATGCTGCTAAGGTCAAGCCCCGGATACAAGGCCCGGACTGCCTCCCGACCGTCCTCGTACCCCACCCGGTACGAGGCGAAACCCGACTCAAGCATCTCCTCCCGATATTGGTCGGAGACCCGGAAGTCTTCAACCGCTCGGTCGGCCGACTCCCTCGCCGACCTTGCCTCTTCCTCCGCGCGGCCGAGCGATTCCTTCGCCGACTCCGCCTCCGCCTTTGCTATGTCGGCGTCAGCCTGGGCGATCGAAAGCTCCTCCTCGGCCTTCGCGAGCTTCTCCAGGCTCACCCGAAGCTGCTCGCGCTCGCCTTGGAGTTCGGCAGTGGTGCCGTCTCGTTCGTGCCGAAGACGACGCACGGCCCGACCCTTATGTCTGGCCTCCTTCTTGGCCGACCTAAGCTCGAACCCAAGCTGGGAGACCTCGTCTACTAACTTGGCCTCCCGATCGGCCGACTGCTGAAGATGGTCGGCCAACATCGCCCTCTCGGCTTCGACCGCCGCCGACCTCTCCTTATAAGCGGCCCGGACATTGCCGAACCTCCGGTACCCGACCTCCAGTTCCGACATTGTATAGATCAGCTGCCGATTGCAAATGCTTCGTCAGGATCACATAACAAGAAAAACTTCTAAGGAAAAGAGAAGGTGATGCGAAGCTTACCTCGACCATAGTCGGATAGAACCTGGACAGCATCTCGGTTACCTGCCGAGATCTCAGCGACTCAACGTCGGCCGGAAGAAGAATCCCCTGGCACAACCTCCTCGCCAGGTTGTGGTCGGCCAACGCCGACGCGCCCTCGGGGAACTGTGCGCTGGGCGGCACAGATCGGCTCCCCGACCTCGTTTCGTCTGCGGGGTCCATCGGGGCTTTCCCCCGATCGGCCGCCCCGACCGACGGAACCGGCAACGAGGGGATGCTCGAAGTGGAACCAGCACCCCCCGCTGCGGCCACGGACCCTGCCGGATGATGTTCGGTTTCCCGAACGACATCCAGCTCCTCCGCCTCCGGTGATGCCGCCGACGCTCCTTCGGCCGCCTCCTCCACCGGCCTCTCCTCCGTACGAGCCGCCGGAGCCGCGAGCGCGATGACGGGCTCCGACTGATCGGTCACCGACGCTTCGACGATCGGCGCCGCTGGAGCAGGCTTCTTCGAGGGGCGCGAAGGTCCGGCCCCCGATGCTGGCCTCTTCCTCGTCGCGAATTGCCGAATCTCCGCGTCTGTCGGCCGCATTCTTGGAGGTGTCCCTGCAATACCGACAAAAGTGTTAACTAAAGAACCGGACTAAGGGTCGGATGAAAAGGAGACCGAGAAATCGGACGATACCTAGTCGGGGGACCAAGCTTAAGCCGGCGTCATAGAGAGCTTGTTCGGTGACAAGCTCCCTCTGCTTCGGGACCGACATATCTTTTAGTCGGTGGAAGTCCTCCCGGTCGTCCGCTTCCACCCGACTGTTGTCATTGGCTTCGGTTCGGGGCACGCCCCAGTGAGAAGGAAAGTCCCAAGAAGACGGAGAAGAAACAAAGAAGAATTGGTTCTTCCACCCATGAATGGACGATGGAAGACCGGTGATGAAGGAAAGACCCTTCCGGGGGTTGAAGAGCCACCACCCTCGGGCTTTAAGGTGGGGTCGGAGCACAAAGAAGGCCCGGAAGAGAGAAATGCGAGGGTTGGTCAGCAAGAGCTGACACAACAACGCAAAACTAATTATGAGCCGGACAGAGTTCGGCGCTAGCTGCGCCGGACAGAGTCCGTAATAGTTCAGAAGATTCCGAACGAACTCCGGAATCGGGAGCCGAAGACCCGTGCGAAGGTCCTCGACATACAGCGCCAGCTGACCGGGCGGAGGGCTGTTAACCCGACCGCCGACCCCTGGAGCGGACAGTTGAAACTGCTCCGGGATGCAATACTGCTCCCGAAGCCGATCAACATTCGGCCCCGAAAGCGAGGAAACCTCATCTTCCGGAGTCGATCGGGAGTCGTCAGTCGGGTTCCCCGACCGAGCTCCCTGAGTCAGATTCCTGGCCATTGTACCGGAACCGAATGAAAAAGGAACGGAGGAGAAGAAGAAGATGAGGAGGACGAAGAGGAGACCACGAACCGGAGGAGCTCTTCTGGAAGCAAGAAAGCTCTGCCCGCGACGACTGAGAAATCGCCCGGACAGAGTTTCGGCAGCAAAATGGCAATGGTGGGGTCTTGGGTCCAAGAGGTCCTATATATATAGGCCCGACCGACGGCCAAGATGACTCCGCGCCGACCGAAACTCCATGGATGCGCGACACATGGCAGCCTCCGGGTGGCTGAGGATTCGGCGCGCCCCGTCCCGGGACGGCCGCACCGCCCATATTGAATGCGGGGGGCGCCGGCCAACCACCTTCGACACGCGGCACGCGGGGACGCGGTTCCGCATTTATGCGCCCGCGCCGATTCGCGTTCCCGATGGGACGCCTGCCAGCGCCCCACGCTCCCACGATCGGCGCCGGATATTCGGTCGTCTGACACCGTATCGTCCGGCGCCCGATCTCCTGACACCGACGTAACGTCTGACGACGACAAGACGCGACGCCTGACATCAGACGCGACGTCTGACACCTGACGCCGACGTGACATCTGACACCGACTAGACGTCCAGATCGCTTGGCATTTATGAGACGTCTGACATCGGGTCAGCCGGCGGTACGGTCGGATCTGTGCATACGACAACCCCACTCCTAGTCGCCCATGATTGCTGCCCGAGTGAGAGCATCGGCCAGCTCACCATCCGACTTAGGAGTGGAGGGGGGCAACTGTTGGGGAATACCCACCGACCGACCGATGGCCGGAGGAACCGACCGACTGTCGGAAGGACCGACCGACTGACGGCCCAACCGACCGACCGACGGCCGGACCGACCAATTGACGGTCGGAGCGACCGACTGACGGACGCCACCACCGGCTAATTATCGGCTCACGACCGACTGAGGATATGTCGGGCGCACCTTTTCCGACCGACTGAACCCAGAGATCTGATGACCGACTCACGAAGGATTCGCCGACCAACGGAGGGGCCCGACGCCACTCAGCTGGCCACCGACTTAGGGTCGGTCGGCTCCTCCAATCGCCGTACAGCCGCCGGACCTTGTCAATTCTGACAGCAACATGCGGCACGGCTATCTAGGGGCATTGTCCCGCCGAGGGCATTGTCAACCCTGGTGATTTGACGGCCACACGGCGACATGACACTTTCACGGCGACTCTGACAGTCTACAGTGAGTTGACAGTTCCTCACTTATCTGCGCCATTAATGACGGCGCCATACCGTGCTCCACTATATAAACTGGGGAAGGCAACAGTGCAAGGGATCCGGTCCGCTCCCCCACTTCTCGACTCCAAAAACACAGGCTCGCTCCTCTCCCTCTCTTCTCCTCTCTCGATCGAGCTCTCTGTCTACATTTCACTGTTGCCCGGTCACCTCTCTGACTTGACCGTCGGAGGGTCCCCGCCGGAGCCGCCTCCGGTCAGTGTGGACTTCTCGTTTTTGCAGGTGCACGTCCCCCGGCGATCGATCGACGAGGCGATTGGCCGCAACACTTTTCATCAAATAACTCTTAATTACGAAAACTTTAAATACATTGTCTAAAATAAATAAGAAAGAAACAAATTTTTCAAGAAAAATATCCTCAACCTATCATAATTCAGTGGAACAAGACAACGCGTGCCAACAACAGGGAGATAGATATCTGATATCACATACCTGCGTCTGGTGTGCTAACAATGCCATGTTCCGAATTAACTTCAGACCCTCATTTTTCGACCCTGGAATTCCACTAAACAATATCACAATTAAAGATAACCCACCCAATTAATTAGCATCTTTAAAAATCAACACGAATATAAATTTAAAATTACAAACTAGCGACAGCAGAAAAAGAGAATTTGGGAATAAAAAGTAAAGCAAAAGGATAGTAATTACATTTAAAGAATCGGTGCTCCCCCCGCCCCCGCCACCGGCCGCCACCTACTCCCCTCGTTCCCCCGCCACCGCCGCCCGCCGTGCAGATGCCGCCCTCCTCCTTCCCTCCCTCTCTCTCTCACGCTCTTATGTTTCTCGCTTCTAGGGTATAAATCCTAACGGAGCGATTCCCTCTTGCCTCCCTCCCTCTCTCGCTCCCACTTTCTTCCCTTCTTATCTGAAATCTCCGAAATCGCTGCCCTCGGCTAAATAACGGCCGCTAATCGAACGGGAGCGTGGGGCGGCTTAATTTGGGCATGGAGCTGTCTTTTCGGGTTTTCGGGCTTCAGATTATCGGGTATTTCATACCCGAACCGCCCAGCCCGTTAAGAACTCAAAAGTCTCCCAACTGGCCTCCTGGACAAACTTCTTTTATTATTTATTTATTTTTTAATGCTATAACGGATCACTGCCTTATCTGGTCAATCACTGGTCACATTTGGTGTCTCACGAATAGTCCTACTATCTTGTGAATTGCAAGACCTTACTGTGACTTAATTTCCAAGGTTGTTGGTCTGTTAAATACACCAACTTTGTTTTGTACTGCTTTTCAATTGAGTTACTTACATTGTAGCCACAACAAAATTACTTGATAATGCAGCTGAAGAGGTAGCTATGAGCCTACAATTGTCTTTTGCCTTCTAGATTTGTCACTTTAGCTTGAAATTTTAAACTCATTGCCATAGAGTTAATGCGTCATAATTGTACAATATCATTTTCATTAGTTACCCTTGTCTCCTAATCATGTGTACATTTTATCATATTCTTTCATTTTTGACCATTGTGATTATTGAAAATTTTTGTGGTGGATCATGACATTGCAACAATTAGATCATTTGATCTTTCTATTATGTCATTTGCATATGATAGGTACAAAAAGAGACCACTTTTGTCATCATAAACAAGTTAGCAAATTCACAGATTAAAGTTTTACTTTGCTGATACAGAATAGTCTAGACTTTCTTCATTTTAACAACATGGTCAAGATATTTGCTGAGAGACTTTCACCTTTGTAATTTACATTAGAATTCTACCAAAAAAAAAATTACATTAGAATGAGTATTGACAAATAAAATGAAGGAGAAATGGATCCTAATCATTGCATTGTAGTATGATTTTGGATTTCAAATAAACAAAGAAAATCTTTTATTAGATAATATATGTACCCTTGTTATTTGATTTGCATAATTTTCATTATCGTTTTATTTTTGCACCAATTATTTAAGCTGAAACCTATGTAGTTTTGAAACCATCAATATGCAGCTCGATATAAATGTGATATCTTTCAGCCACTGTTTAATGAAAAAGGTTACAGTTTCTATCATTTCTCATTTTTTTCATAACGTTGATTTAAATAAAGTTAAAATTATATATCAATTTTCTTCCTACCTTAGTTCTCTACTATGACATGTAAACAAAACCTAGCCTTCAAAATGAAAATGTGTTAGGATCACAAGCTTTCTTTTCTTTTAATTTTTCTTTTATATTGTTTATGTATGAGCGATACAAAATTAGGTTACCTTTGCCATTATAAATACATTTACAAATCTTTTACCAAAAAAACTTACATTTACAGATCCACAAATGGAAAGAATCCTTTGTGAATGAAATATAGTTTGATTTTTTTTTTTCCAATTTACCAGCATATTGTTTACTTTTGCAAAAGTTAGAATTTCAGCTTTTATTTGTTGCGCCCTTTTCACTAAGAAAAAAAAATGTTTATAGTTGGCATTGGGTTATGGACTTGTAAATATGACAAGAAACTTATCCAAAATCAGTATATATTGTATCATGAACGTTTTAGATTTTCAAATAGACAATCAGAATCAATAGTGTATGGATTCTTTCCTATTCAAATTGCACAATTTTCAGTATTATATTGCTTTACATCAAGTGTTTGAGTTGACATTGAGATTGAGGTGGTTCTAAGACCACCACCATGTGGCATAATCTAAATCTAATGGCTCTTACCTGCCACTCAAAGAAAAATGCGGCATCTCATATTGTACTTTTATTTTAAGGTCCATCTTTCTAAGAGTAAAAAATTTATTCAGAAATCTATATTTTTTTATATAAATATTTTTCTGACAATATTTAGATAAAAAATAATTTATTTATATTTTTTTATATATTGAAAAATGATTCGAAAATTTATTATTCAAGTTCTTTTGTATTACTAGTTTTCTGGATAAATTACTAAGATTTATCCATAATTTCTATAATACTCTTCATTATATAAATATTATTATATATAATCATATAATATAATATTATTATACTTATTTTATATTATTACTAGTCGAAAACCCACACGTTGCGCAGGGCTGGAAGCATGAAAATAATTTTTCAGATGTTGTTATCCTATTTTTCAAATGTTGCTATATTCTTATTATTATTCAAATTATTATTAATAATAAAGTAATATTTTAAAAATAATTTTTTTATTATTATTTTAAAAATAATATTTTTTTAAATAATATTTTATTATTAATTTTTTGAAATTAATTTTTTAAAAATAAAATGTTATTAATCAAATAGTATTTTTAAATTAATAATAAAAATATTATTTTTAAAATTATATTTTAAAAAAATAATATTTTTATTATTATTTTAAAATTAATATTTTTTTACTTTAAATTATTATTAATAATAAAATAATAATATTTTTTTCTCTCTCTCTCCACATATTTTCTTTTTTTTTTCTTCTTTTCCCTTCCTCCCGCTCAGCATGAGACTCAGGTCACGGTCGTCCGTGCCACCCCCGCCACGGCCCCACCCCACCACTGTCCATGCCGGATGTACGAAAATAATTTTTTTGATGTTGCTATATTCTTGTTATTATTTAAATTATTATTAATAATAAATTAATATTTAAAAATAATATATTTATTATTATTTAAAAAATAATATTTTTAAAATAATATTTTATTATTAATTTTTTGAAATAATTTTTAAAAATAATATGTTATTATTATTAGTATTTTTAAAATAATATTTTAAAAAAATAATATTTTTATTATTATTTTAAAGTTAATAATAATAAAATAATAATATTTTTTTCCTTCCTTTTTTCAAATATTTTCTTTTTTTTCTTTTGTCCCCCTTCCCTTCCTTTCCTCCCGCTGTCTCCCCCCACCCCCTCCCCCACCGCATCCCTTGGCTCCGACGCCACCAACCCCGCTTTCCTCCCCTCCCCTCTGCAGTCTCGTCCTGTCGCTGTCTCCTCCTGTTCCCTCCCTTGATCTCAGTGAACTTGTGCCCTCGCGGCTCTATGCAAGCACCGGCAACCGCCCCTCCCCTCCCCCGGCTCCGACGCCACCAACCCAACCCCGCCCCACCATCGTCTGAGCCGCACCTGCCGTCCGTGCAGCATCCGACTCCGTACGACCACCAAACCTCCTTTTCTCCCCTCCCCCGACTCCGACACTACCAACCCCCTCCCCTTCATAGCCCTGCCCCATCGCCATCCCCTCCTGTTCTCTTCCCGGCCCCGATGAACCCAAGCCCCTGTGGCTCCGTGCGAGCATCGACGACCACCCCTCCCCTTCCCTGGCTCCGGCACCACCAATCCCCCTCCTCTCTCCCAGCTCCAGCACCACCAACCTCCCTTACCTCCCCTCCCCAGCCCCGGTCGCGTGAGGTTGCCAGCTTGAAGCTACCGAATAGGGAAGCTTAGATGATGGTTGGGGTTCGTCGGTGCTCGCATAGAGCCGCGGGGGCTCGAGTTGCGATATTTTGTAGGGGACTTTCTTAAATTGGTAGAGAATTTCAATATTTTTCTATCTAGATGGCACAACCAAACTCATTTGAACAGTTGAGTTGGCAACATCCCAATGCTCCTTCATAGAGTATTATTTTATATGTATGAAAATAATTTTTCAGATGTCGTTGTCCTATTTTTCAGATGTTGCTGTGTTCTTATTATTATTCGAATTATTACTAATAATAAATTAATATTTTAAAAATAATATTTTTATTATTATTTTAAAAAATAATATTTTATTATTAATTTTTTAAAATTAATTTTTTAAAAATAATATGTTATTATACAAATAGTATATTTAAATTAATAATAAAAATATTATTTTTTAAATAATCTTTTTAAAAAATAATATTTTTATTATTATTTTAAAATTAATATTTTTTTACATCAAATTACTATTAATAATAAAATAATAATATTTTTTTTCTTTTTTTCTTCCTCTCCTCAAATATTTTTTCTTCTTTTCCCTTCCTCCCGCCATCCCTGCCTCCAAAGCGTGAGACCCAGGTCATGGCCATCCACACCACCCCTGTTGTGGCTCTGTCCCACCGTCATCCACATCGGATGTATGAAAATAATTTTTTTAATGTTACTATATTTTTATAATTATTTGAATTATTAATAATAATAAATTAATATTTTAAAAATAATATATTTATTATTATTTCAAAATAATATTTTTAAAATAATATTTTATTGTTAATTTTTTAAAATAAATTTTTTAATAATAATATGTTATTATAATTAATATTTTTAAAATAATATTTTGAAAAAAAAATTATTTTTATTATTATTTTAAAATTAATATTTTTTCTTCTACTTCAAATTATTAATAATAATAAAATAATATTATTTTTTTTTCTCTCCTTAAATATTTTTTTAAAATTAATATCTTAAAAAAATAATATTTTAAATTATTATAAATAATAAAATAATAATTTTTTTCTCCCCTCTCCAAATATTTTTTTTTCTTTTTTCTCCTTCCCTTCCCTTCCTCCCGCCGTCTCCCCCCCACCCCTCGCCCCCACCGCGTCCCCCAGCTCGGTGCCACCAACCTCCCTCCCCTCCCCTCTGCAGCCCCATCCTATCGCCGTCCCCTCTTGTTCTGTCCCTCGGCCTCACGAACTTGAGCCCCCGTGACTCTGCGCAAGCACCGATGACTGCCCCTCTCCTCCTCCGGCTTCGATGCCACCAATCTGGCCCCACCCCACTGCCATCCACGCCACACCCACCGTCCGCACTGTATCTGGCTCTGCGTGACTATCAAACCCCTTCCCCTCCCCTGGCTCCAACACCACCAACCCCCTCCCCTCCCCTCTGCGGCCCCATCCAGTTACCGTCCTCTCCTATTCCATCCTCCGACCCCGACAAACTCGAGCCCCCACAGATCCACGCGAACACCGGCGACTGCCTCTCCCCTCCCCTGGCTCCGGCGCCACTAACCCCCCCTCCCCTCCCTCGGCTCCAGCACCACCAACCCCTCTCGCCTCCCCTTCCTGGCCTCGGCTGTGGGCGGTCGTCGATCCTCGCACGATCACCGGCTTAGAGCGGCCAAATAGGAAAGCTTGGATGGTGGCTAGGGTTCGTCGGTGCTCGTGCGGAGCTGTGGGAGTTCTAGTCGCGACGTTTCATAGGGGACTTCCTTAAATCGATGGAGGTTGTCAATGCTTTTTTGTCCAAGTGGCACAATCAAACTTATTTGAAGAGCTGAGTTGACAACATCCCAATACTCCTCCATAGAGTATTATTTTATATATATATATATATATATATATATATATACATATATATATGATTATAAGGTTAAGGATATATTAGGAATGAAATAAAAAGGTTATTTTTTCATTTGATGGGAAAATGACTTATCCATCTAGGTGGGTAAGACTTTCCTCCCATTTCATAGATAAATAATGTCCATAGAAAAGTGATTTATCCACCTAGAGAAGCATGAGAACATGAATAAATTAGTCAATAGAAAAGTTAACCAATTTTCTTACAATATTGATCCATAAAAAAAACAAGCCCTTAATGAATTGTTTACCTATCAAAGTAGAAGTGCAACTGTATTTTTATTTCTTCCTAAATTATCTATCCTTCTTTTCCCACAAAGCTTCACCTACACGTATCTACCATGGCCATCATGTTCTTATGCCCCTGCCGCCCCCATCTATTCTTCTTTCCTCCAAAACTGCATGCCCTCTGGACTCTATTTTCTCCTTCCTCCATATTTGGATGAACTTAAGATCAGACATCAATGTATGGATTTGCCTTAACAAAACTGTCAATACTTACATAGCCTAATGAAATAGTTCTTACATACTTCATCATCTACCTTAGATCTCCACCATAACAGAAACATAGCCAAGCCTTGTCCTCAGAATGCAAGAGCATGCTTTATAGATTCTACTTCTCTCTTGGTATCTAGGCAAAGCCTCGTAAAATGACAACTGTCTTGAAATCTCTGTGTGCTACTTCTCTCTTGGTTTCTAGACAAACCCCCTGCCCCCACCGCATCCCTTGGCTCTGGCACCACCAACCCCCCTCCCCTCCCTTTTACGGCCCCGTCCCATCATCGCCCCCTCCTATTCCCTCTCTCAGCTCCAGCAAACCCGAGCCCCCGTAGCTCCATGCGAGCACCGGTGGCTGCCCCTCCCATCCTCTGACTCCGACGCCACCAACTTGGCCCCACCCCACCACCATCCATGCCGCACCCACTGTGAAGGAAAAATGGATAGTTCAAAGTATGTATTTTTAAAATTTTATAATAGAATAATAAAAAATTAAATATTTTAATCTTTTAAACATGCGTTAGATCATATCTAAACCACCATTAAGGATCTACGACATGAAAAATTTATATATAAAATCTGATATAAAATAAAAAACTGCATCGATCACATCGATGCCCTAAATCTGATCTAACTTTCAGATTATATCGGTAGAGTTCAGAACTCATCACCTTTTTACGGGTCGATAATCTCTACTGCTGGTAAGCATAGTACAAAGCTCTCGCTGATGTCAAACATCCGCACAGGTCATCTGACCTCTATAGATCATCCACTCGAAGCTCTGATCGGATCTTCCTTCGCAGAAGTGCTAGCTCGCGTCGAAGGCTCTGGATGGCTGATCCAAGCTCCTTTCTTCAGATCTCTCGAACTTCTCCAGATCAGAAGATGAAGCTTTACGAGAAAGTGGTAGTGTGAAAGATTGGACAAGACTCACTCTTGTATTTTTCTTCTCACAAAACCTAAAGATGCAACCCTAGAACCCACAGGTCACGCCCGAGAGGAAGAACACTTCCTCTATTTCTCACGCACGGAAGCCCAACCCACTCTCAACCTTTTATGTCTCCTCTCTCAGATTTCTCACACCAAAAATTACTTCAAATCTCGCATAAAACTGATCTCTTTTTAAGGTTGGCGTCCCATGGAAGATAAGGATAAGAATAAGGTAGTTTCGGTTCAAATTCAAGTGTTGGTTGATCCTTATCACCAATTCAAATCAAATTTGAATTAAATTTTGAACCAAACTTCATACTTATCTTATGAACTCAGAGAGGGATCGACCAACATCAGAATGGTATAAAAAATCTCATGCAAAAATACTTTATGTGTGGAGAAATGTGGTGGGGTGAAGAGGAGAGTCCAACTCAATTTGGACTCTAGGTTTTCATTCAAATTCAAATCAATTTGAACTCAAATTTAAACCAACCAATTTTTAGTTCAAAAAGACTTAGATGAAAACATAAAAAAGGCTTCTGGGTATGAGAAAAAATCATATAAAATATTTCTCATGTGAAGAATAAGAGGGCGCAGATAAAAGAGGTGTAAGAGATTCGAATTCGAATTATTTTTCTCATCCAATTAGCTTCTTAACCCAATCAAATTAGGTTAAACCCAATTGGACCATTAAATCTAATCTAATTAAGTAGCAAATAGCTTTGATCAAATCTTAATCAAATTAAAAATTAATGGAGCTTAAATCCTGATTATATCAAGAATCGAACACCCTTAGCGATTGGTCATCTCATAACCTAATCGGATCAAACCAAATTGAATCTAATTCAATTAGATTCGATCCAAACTTCAATGTTCAATCAAATTGAATTAATTAGCAATCTAATTACTAATCAGTCCTTCCATAATTCATCAACAATTAGCGAATTAATTTATTATAACTTTTGTACAAGATTAATCATCATTACCCGAAAATAATTTTTAATCGCTGATCAGCCATATGATCAGTCAGAAAATTCTTTTGAGTGTGACCCCATAGGTTCGAACCTAAATCGATAGTATGGAAATAATATTTCTATACCAATCAAAATAACCATCTAGCAATGATATCTGACGTCCGGATAGCTTGAAATATTACAAAGCATCATTCAAGAACCTATTGGCATATGGCTACCGTATAATTCATCCCTTTGACCCAAATACTCAAGGTGACCTAGGGTTTAACTGCCAACCCTGATATGGTCATCCACATTGTATTTCAATTTTCAAAATCCATCATATGGATTACCCCGGTCAAGGTTTTATTAAATTAAAACACACTGATACATTAAAAACTACTTATTCAAAAGGGTCAATTTCATCTTGACTCACACATCGATTTCATAAGTACTTGACTATGCCCAAAAATCTTTCATCATTGAATTAGAAATTCAGATAGTCCGATACCAAAGCATAGTGAGTTACTTGCAAGTCACCGTGGTGATCTCAGGTCGAAGACATACTTATATCCATATCCTTCACGAGCTACTCTTGATAGCAGAGTACTCAGCAATTGGTCATATTCAATAAGATGTACTCCTATGTCTCACTTGCATGCCATGCTAGTGTCTCCATGCTCCTTGATTAAGAGAACAACCAACGTACATGGCACACAACGACCTATACTTGATATAGCTATCGTCCTAATAATAGTATATCATTTGATCATGAACTTAAAATTTAAGGACTAAACGATATATTCTCCTATATCGAATCAAATAGTCTCAAGGACTTCATCACATAATAAGAGTTCAAAATGAGATGTACACAGTGATGAGAAAACCAAATAATATTTATTAATTTAATAATTCATATACAATTATAATGATAAGCACAACCGTCAACAGGCTGACGATTAGCTTTGAGATACAATTTCTAACAACTCTCACTTGAACTAAAATCAATCGGTACAGTATCGTATACCCATCTTTGATTTGTAGTCTTCGAACTTCTTGATGCTAAGGGCTTTAGTAAATAGGTCGGTCAAGTTCTTCTTTCCATCGATCTTCTGAAGTTCGACGTCACCTTGATCCATGATCTCTCAGACCATGTGGTAGTGGCGCAGAATGTGCTTGATCCGCTGATGTGACTTCGGTTCCTTCGCTTGAGCAATGGCACCAGTACTGTCGCAGTACAACAAGATGGGGCCATCAAGGGAGGGTGTCACTTCAAGCTCGTTGATGAACTTTCGTAGCCACACAGCTTTCTTCACAGCATCGGATGCCGCGATATATTCTACCTCACAAGTAGAGTCGGCCACACTGTGCTGTTTGAAATTTTTTCAGCAGATTGCTCCATCGTTCAGGGTATAAATATATCCTGACATGCTCTTGCTGTCGTCATAATCTGACTGAAAACTGAAGTTTATAAATCCCACAAGTTTTAAGTCGGATTCTCTATAGATAAGCCACTGATCCTTAGTATTTCTCAAATATTTAAAGATGGTCTTTACGATCTTCCAGTGATTCTCACCTAGATCGGACTGGTATCTGCTCACTACTCCTAATAAGTATGCCACGTCTGGTTGCTACATGTCATGACGTATATAATAGATCTCACTGTCGAAGCGTATGAAATTTTACTCATACACTCTCTCTTGAGAAGTTGTCAGACAATCACTCTTCGAGAGAGAAATTCTTTGGCCTACCGAAAGATAGCCTTTCTTGAAATTCTCCATGCTGAACCTTTTCAGCACAGTATCAATGTACATCGACTGGAATAATCCAAGTAACCTTTTAGATCTATCTCTATAGATCTTCATCCCAAGGATGAAAGTGTTGGATGTATGCCCTACAAGCCAATCTTGACTGACACATTTTATATCTCTAGGACATGATTTTGTACTTATTGGGCAGTTATATTATCATTCATGTCTATGTGTTCATGAATCATCCAAGAGATTAACAAGATGATGACACATATTTTTAAAAAATTAAGAATTTGAGGCATATGTCATTGATGGTTGATTCCTAAATTACTCCTGGTCATAAGATCATCATGGGGATGGTGATTGATCCGGATAGACCAGTGCACAGATCGCTTTCTTCAAACAGATGGATCTCGAGTCTGTAGTGTAGAGATACTGGAGCGAGAGTGCAGGTAGTTGTTAGAGAATAACTAGCACTGAGCGTGACCAACACGAGAAGTCACATGGATGTCTGCTCATTCGTTAGTGACTTTCTCGATGCTACAATTGTATAACTGATCCTTTGACTTGAGATGACACTACTGCTCACGGTGAGACTGCTAGAGTTTGACTGACATATCAACATGAGTCTCAAAGAGCCCTTGTAGTGGATGTTGGCGACAGTTGGTCCACTATAGGAGTGGGGTGTGCATCAAGATAGGATCTATCGATCCTAACAGAAGGAAGTAGTCCTATAAAATTTAAAAGACTGAGTCCTTAAGTCTATAACCATAGCAGTGTGATTGATAGAAAGAGTTTTCATAGAATCACATATGGACTTAAGCTGATTGAATCTATCATATAATCGATGTTAAGGTTTGATGATTTATCCACGACCTACCATCTAGTCGGGACTCACGATAGAGGGACTGAATCACACGTTAACTACACTTAGAGATTCATTTTAGTTCTATTGGGTTACCACTATATACTGCTAGGTGTCACTAGTGGATTGTGAGAGCTCACTAGGATTGTTCTAGATCGACAATCCTTGTTAAGTTAGAGTGGAATTATTCCGATCCATTGAAAAGAGTTTCAATGATACAATGATAGAGATCATTGTATGTCTCATTATCAGATATAATTGAACTTATGAGATCATACAACAAAGAGATTATGTCTGGAATAAGTAATTGAGCTTATGAAGTATCAATTGGGTTTAGAGAAATCCATTGGGTTCATGATAACCTTGCTAGCACATGGTTGGACCTAATTTCTCTTTCTGTTAGGATTACTTATTTGATAAGATAATTCTAACTTAATTATCTACTAATAACCTATATGAATAAGATTCATGAGACTCCAATTGTTGGGTGTCTAAGATTATGGATCACATAAATTAAGAGTGTAAGTCCCTTATGAATCTCCTTGATAGTTGTTATGGGGCGCCACCTTGATTTGATCAATTTGGACATATCTATTGATTAGAGAGCTTTTTATTTTCATATGGGGTATCTTTTGGGTGTATTTTGGGGTATCTAATTATAGATGCAAGGGCTCCAATTATTGGCGCTTAATGGGCTTCCTAATGTAAGTTGGATAACTTAAGTTAATAGGAATCCTAATGCAAGTAGGACTTGTATTATAAGATTGAATAGGATTCAAATCTTATGCCTATTTAAAAGGACCTCCCTTACGATCCCTAGAGCATCAAAACCAACAGCCCCTCACACCCAAAGGCTCTCCCCATTCCCTCTCTTCCTCTCCCTTTCTTTCCTTTTGGGTATTTTATACACCCCTTCCTTGGGATGCGCCTCCTAAAGAGTTCCATGTCCAAAAGATTTTGGGTGCCTCTTTCTTGCTGATTTCTAATATTTGATAGTAGTACATAGCAAAAAAAAATTCTAGAAAAAAGGAGAAGAAGAAGATCAAGGAGAAAGATCAAGTGTTGATCGTGATCCAGGCTTCATTCAGATTCAGCAGGCTAAATTTTGAAGAATCAAAATTCAGATTAAAGAGGATTATTTCAAGCTGATCCCGAATGGATACTCATAGAAGTTAGACACTTGTGTGGTTAAGAGAGAGCTTCTTCTCTTTCAGATCCAGTTTTGAAGAAAGAGATTGCGAAACAGGTATGTGATTTGATCACAATCTGAATTTCAGCATATATCAATTTCAGTATATGAAATAGATCATGTGGTTTTATATTTTTATGCATACAAAATTAAGATTTAAATTATTTTAATCTTATTCTCTACTACGATATTTAAAAAATAAAATTTTTAAAATACATATGCATGCATCAAACCCCAAAATCCAACAATGATATCAAAGCCATATATTTTCATATACTGAATTTTAATATACTTATTTTTGAAAAGATTTCAAAATTAATTTTTTCTTGATATATGAGATGTATGGATAGATCTTCAAATCTGAAATTTGATTTTAGATTTAATTCTAGAATATATAGTCGATATGTTGATGCATGCATAGATCTGAAAATTGATCTAGAAAGAGTTTTAGTTCATGTGAAATAGATACATACATGAAACCTGAATTTTTTTATGATCTAAATGTTGATTCATATATATGATATATGATTGCATATGTAAATCATAAATTTAGATTTAATCTGATCTATGATTAGTATATGAGATATATGATATCATATTTAGATCTGAAATTTTGTTTAAGATCTGATTTTACATGCATATATGTGATATATGTTTGTATATTAGAACTTGAAAATTATTTTTATATTTTAATACTTACTTTTATGCAAAGTATTTAAATCTGAAATATGATTTTAGAATCTAAAATTTGTGTCTATGTATGAGGATTTTGATCATAGAAAAATCAAAAATTAGATCATGTAATAGGATTATATCTAAGATTTTTGATTTGGGATATATAGGTCTAATTTGATTAAGTAATTGGTTAAACCGAGTCAAGTATTGAATTGAGTTAGATCAATTAAGTTAATGATCATACAATTATTGTTGATCAAATCGATTGAGTCTTATATGTAGAATCGATTAACCTAAGGACCTAATTTGGCTGGTTTATTTGAGCCCGATTCACTTGGGCTAACCAATTCTGATCAATTGTCCAATTAATGTCTAAGATAAGTAATTAAAAGATGATTATTTAATTGATTTTGTTCACTTACTTGATCAATTTATTGATATCTAAGGAAAGCAACGAGGGGACTCCTACCAATCTTTACTTATCTGATCAATTTGAAAGATTGAGTCACAAAAATATAGTTGCTTGATGGTTTGATTTAGTCCATGTCAATTATATCAGTCATATAATGACTGATTAGATGAGACCTAAACTTAAATCTCATGACTGATTAAATGAGACCTAAATCCAAGTCTCCCCATAAAATATTAAGTCCAAGGTCTTCCACCATTGTAGATGTGCAGACGTGCTACCGACGTTGATTGTTCTCGGCTAGTCACAGTAGTTCAGTTGCATCAAGAACATGCAACCACTCTATTAGCAAAGAGTTATCGTAGGATAAAGATGAGATTGGGCCCAATAACTGTTAGGTAAGGGACCCAATGATGGCTTTATACCTGCTTGTGAACGATGGATCTGACTTAATTAAGAAGTACGAGTAATAATTGTTAGGTGAGCCCACATGACTTAGAGACCAAGTGGCTGCATTATGCTTAGAGAAGCATATGAGCAAAAAGTTATTCACGCATCGATATTTATTTGTGTTACTAATAATTGTTAGGTGAGGTGTACGGCATCGGTGGGACCGCAGCATCCACTAAAAACTCAATTATCGTGTTAGAATTTTTGTTTCTTCACCTGGATAGTGTGGGAGTTCGAATAAAATAGTGAGTCTCTTTTTACATTTAAAAATCTCTAAAAAAAATTATAAAATAAATACAAACACTCAATTAGAATCTTTATTCTTTGCTGTTTATTGTGTTAGCTTCTAACTCTCTAGCTTGAATCCTAGATATCAACCGATTAATCAAAATCGAGTACATAGACTGACTTACAAACTTAAGAATTATTCTTAATTTTAAAAAATTAAACAATATTCTCTATTAGGTTATTCTAATATTAACAACCCGTCCAACCCATAATCAATGAGCTATGCTTGACGAATGGATGGACAATGACAATAAAAATAGGTGCTATGCATGAGTACATGTACACTACCAATGATTTGTTGATTCATCCACAAGTATTGTAAGGTGATCAGAGTCGTACAGCGCATGTGATGCATGATGGACAATCAGTCTATGATCGTTATTTGATAATGATCGAGGACATTAAAAAGCTTAAAAGGCTCGACATGATCATGCATAAGGAATTGCTTATGGATTTGATCCTGTGATTTCTAATTAGTTTATATGGATAGTTTATAGTAAACTATCATATAAAAGACCATCATGGTACTTTATCTAAATTGGTCAAAGTGTTGATAACAAAGAAACTTTGAAAGAGTTTAGAGGTAAATACCTAGAGAGCCTAAAGAAATAAAGACACACCTAGAGTAGGTATGTCAAAATTGCTCAATATTATCCTTACGATTTTTTTTTCTCTTAGTTGAGCTACAGACTCTAGTGTAGAGTCGATGTGAAGGTAGAGGACTGAGGAAGTAACCCTTGAATTGGCTATAAGGCAACAGTTGCTGCTGCAGCCATGGATATCTATCCTTTGTGATCATCGTTTGGATTTAGTTCTTAGAGACAGTCTCTATCATTTGCATATTGATGTATATGTGAACTTAATTGAGCAATCAGTGAATGTCATTGGATCTGAGAGATCCAAAATTGAGATAAAATTTAAAGTATATGTGGAATCTATAGCTAAGTCATATTGGAGAAGAAATGATTAACAAACTGAAAAATATGGGCTTTGACTCATTGACTGTTGAGTCAAATCTAGTTTGTGCATCATCTTTTTAAGAAAATATGACCAAGCTACTCTTATGAAATAAGAAGAAAAAGACCACTGAGATACTTATCCTTGTATACATTTGATGTGTGTAGCCCATGTGATATGCTAACCAAGAAGTTGTCTCTACTTTGTATATGAGATACAAATCTGAAATTTTTGAAAGATTCAAAGAATTCAGATGTAAGTAGAGAAACAAATCAAAAAATTTCTGAAGGCACTTCGATCAGATCGAGGATGCAATACCATTGAAAGAAATTTCTCAATTATCTCATAAAATGGTATTGTTTCATATTGGACGCCTCTTAGTAAATCTCAGCTTAATGAGATAAGAAGAGTCATGGGACTATATGAGATATAATCTAGTCTATAATAAAATTTATTGGTTTATTTATATTTCTTTAGGGACATGCTTTATTTCTATGAAATTGAGTTCTCTCTAAATCTGTTTCTACCACACCATATAAGATATGATATGGTGAGAACTGAATCTTGATTATTTTGAGATTCAAAGATGTCTAGCCTATGTTCAGGACAACAGGTGGATATATTAGAGAATAGATCTATAAAGCTCTTCCTAAAAGAGTTTGGGATATTACTTTTCGATGGGATTATAATATGATTGTAACTCAATGCTATCTTCTTGGAAAACTATTTAACCAAGATGAAGCAGTGGAAGGAAAGTTAAGCTCTAAGAGAGTATCTCTGAAGAGCAAGGAGCCTTGGGACCTTAAGAACATATTAATCATGAGCTAGTAGATGTATAATCCTCATCCACCTCATACACATAGTAAGATCTCCAATCCTCTCGAAAGGTACTTGAGTATGCTTAACAGAGGATGTAGAAAAAATCATTTCTCATGGGAGATAGGGAACATAGAGATGATCCCAAAACCTACAATAGGACAATGTGAGAATCGACTTCAAAAAAGGATATGAAATAGCTTTCCTGAGTAGAGATCTTTTGAAGATTTCTATATAGAATAGCCTATAGATTTTACTTCTTGTGATAGGTGATCACAAAGACTATAATACCCTTAGAGTTGGAACATTCATTTCAATGATATGATCAAATTGTTTGATCAGATATGAGAAATTATGGGTTTCAAAAGGGTCAGTGGGAGTGTCCAATATTGACATCAATTAAAATATGGTTGAATATAGATTTCTTCATGAAAAACATAGAGTAAGCATCCTAAAGATCTATAGAGATAGATGCAATTGGATGCTTGTGTTTTCACAGATAAAGTTCAGAGATCGGATACTGAAAGTGTTAAGCATAGAAATCTCAGAGAGGGGTCTGCTACCCTCTCGGGCATAGTCGTATGCCATAAAGTAGTTGAACTGATTATACCGTGATTGTTACAAGTAGATATCAGTTGTATCTAAGCTGTGAACGCTGAATTGCTGTGAAAATATCTTTAAGCTCTTAAGAAGAACTGAGGACATGTTCGGAGAAGGATCAAAGCTAGGAGTGGGAGGATACACTAATTCAGACTTTATGTCTGATGTTGATGGTAGAATATCTACATCATAGATGTGTTCTTATGTCGTTATCTTGGAAGGATTCCAAATAATCGATCAATGAAAGCTGAGTACACTGTAGATATGTAGGATGCATTCTGGTTGTAATGTTAGTTGCAGAATTAGTTGTCATACCATCAGATACTGTGACACTATACTGCAAAGACAATGGCACCATAGTCCTTGCTAAGGAGCTTAGGTCTCATCAGATATCCAAACACATAGAATAGCAGAACATGCGACTACCTCGAGTAGAAATATATAGAGGTGCAGAGAGCAAACTCTACATATGATGTGGATGACCTACTGGTAAGTCACTTGACTAACCTAAGACTATAGTCTGTCTTGTGAAGATAGACTTGGTACATGGCAGATTATCTTTAATGCAAGTGGGAGATTATTGGATGTATGTCCTAAAAGTCAATCTTGACTGACACATTTCATATCTCTAGGACATGATTTTATACTTATTGAGCAGTTATATTACCATTCATGTCTATGTGTCCATGAATCATCTAAAGGATTAACAAGATGATGACACATATTCTCAAAGAATTAAGAATTTGAGGCATATATCATTGATGGTTGATTCCTAAACTGCTCCTGGTCATAGGATCATCATGGGGATGGTGATTGATCCGGATAGACGAGTGCATGGATTACTTTCTTCGGATAGATGGATCTCGAGTCTGTAGTGTAGAGATACTGGAGCGAGGGTGCAAGTGGTTGTTAGAGAATAACTAGCACTGAGCGTGACCAATACGAGAAGTCACATGGATGTCTACTACTCGTTAGTGACTTTTTCGATGCTGTAGTTGTATGACTTATCTTTTGACCTGATATGACACTACTGCTCGCAGTGAGACTACTGGAGTTTGACTGACACATCAACATGGACCTCAAAGAGCTCTTGTAGTGGATGTTGGTGACCGTTGATCCACTGTAGGAGTGGGGTGTGCATCAAGATGGAATCTATCGATCCTAGCAAAAGGGAGTAGTCCTATGAGATTTAAGAGGCTGAGTCCTTAAGTCTATGGCCATAGCAGTGTGATTGATGGAAAAGAGTTTTCATAGAATCACATATGGACTTAAGCTGAATGAATCTATCATATGATCGATGCTGAGGTTTGACGATTTATCCATGATCTATCATCTAATCGGGACTCATGATAGAGGGACTGAATCATACATTAACTACACCTAGAGGTTCATTTCAGTTCTACTGGGTTGCCATTACATACTACTAAGTGTCACTAGTGGATTGTGAGAGCTCACTAGGGTTGTTCTGGATCGACAATTCTTGTTGAGTTAGAGTGAAATTATTCCAACCCATTGAAAAGAGTTTCAATGATACGATGATAGAAATCATTGTATGTCTCACTACCAGATAGAATTAAATCTACGAGGTCACACAATAAAGAGATTAGGTCTGGAATAAGTAATTAAGCTTATAAAGTATCAATTGGGTTTAAAGAAATCCATTGAGTTCATGATAACCTTGCTAGCACATAGTTGGACCCAATTTTTCTTTTCGTTAGAATTACTTATTTGATAAGATAATTCTAACTTAATTATCTGCTAATAACCTATATGAATAAGATTCATGAGACTCCAATTGTTGGGTGTCTAAGGTTATAAATCATATAAATTAAGGATGCAAGTTCTTTATGAATCTCCTTAATAGTTATTATGGGACGCCACCTTGATTTGATCAATTTGGACGTGTCCATTGATTAGAGGGCTTTTCGTTTTCATATGGGGCATCTCTTGGGTGTATTTTGGGGTGTCTAATTATGGGTGCAAGGGCTCCAATTGTTGGTGCCTAATGGGCTTCCTAATGTAAGTTGGATAACTTAAGTTAATAGGAATCCTAATGCAAGTAGGATTTGTATTATGAGATTGAATAGGATTCAATCCTTATGCCTATTTAAAGGGACCTCCCCCAAGGTCTCTAGAGCATCAAAATCAGTAGTCCCTCACACTCAAAGGCTCTCCCCATGCCCTCTCCTCCTCTCCCTTTCTCTTCTCTTGGGTGTTTTATACATCCCTTCCTTGGGACGTGCGTCCCAAGGAGTTCCATGTCCAAAGGAGTTTGGGTACCTCTTCCTTACTGGTTTCTAACATCTGGTAGCAGCATATAGTAAGAAAAAACTCTAGAGAAGAGGAGAAGAAGAAGATCAAGAAGAAAGATCAAATGTTGATCACGATCCAGGCTTCGTTCAGATTCATCAAGCTAAATTTTGAAGAACTAAAATTCAGATTAAAGATGACTGTTTCAAGCTGATCCTGAGTGGATACTCATAGAGGTCAGACACTTGTGTGACTAAGAGAGAGCCTCTTCTCTTTCAGATCTAGTTTTGAAGAAAGAAATTGCGAAATAGCTATGTGATTTGATCACAATCTGAATTTCAGCATATATCAATTTCCGCATATGAAATAGATCATGTAGTTTTATGTTTTTTGCATGCAAAATTAAAATTAAAATTATTTTAGTCTTATTCTCTACTGCGGTATTTAGAAAGCAAAGTTTTTGAAACACATATGCATGCATCAAACCCCAAAATCCAACAGAAGGATGCTTCTCCTAAGTCTTTCATGGAGAACTGTGATGACAACCAAACTTTTATTCTCTGTAATGCAGGGATGTCATTTCTGATTAAGAAAATATCATCGACATACAAAATAAGAAATACTACCACAGAGTTATTAACTCATTTGTATATGCAGGGTTCCTCTCCATTATTAATGAAGCCATACGTTCTGATCACTTTATCAAAATACATGTTCCAACTCCGAGATGCCTGCTTAAGTCCATAGATGGATCTTTGAAGCTTGCACACCTTAGACTCATCTATAGATATGAAACCTTCAGATTGTATCATATACATCTCTTCTTCTAGTTCTTCACTTAGGAAGGCTGTTTTCATATCCATTTGTCAGATTTTATGGTCTAGATGTGCTGCTATCGCAAGTATAATTCGAATAGACTTGAGCATTACCACGGAAGAAAATATCTCGTCATAGTCAATACTATAATACTGACGGTAATCCTTGGCAACCAGATGGACTTTATAGATCTCCACCTTTCCGTCTGCATCTCTCTTCTTTTTGAAGATCCAATTACACCCTATGGGTTTTATCCCTTCAGATGGGTCAACTAATATCCATACATTGTTGATTTTCATGAACTTCATTTTAAATTTTATGGCTTCCAACCACTTATCGGAGTCAGACCTCTGCATCACATCCATATAGGTGATCGGATCTTCATTGTTCTCATCGAGTTCAACTGGATCTCCATCCCGGACTAAGAAACCGTAGTATCATTCGGTTGATGCGGTACTCTATAAAATCTTCTTAAAGATATTTCTACAATAGGTTTCGAATTTGATCTAATAAAGTCCGACTCTATGGATTTACTAGATTGTGTCGGTTCTTTTACCGATCGAACTTCATCAAGTTCAATCTTTGAGGCATTAGTTCCTTCACCAAGAAACTTCTTTTTTAGAAAGACTGTCCTATTGCTGACGAACACCTTCTGTTTATCAGCAAGGTAGAAGTAATATCCCTTGATCTCTTTTGGGTACCCTACAAATAGATATTTATCAGACCTAGGTCTAAGCTTGTCAGTTTTCAAACGTTCGACATAAGCCGGACATCCCCAAACCCTAAGATGAGTGAGTACCGACTTACGCCCTGTCCACATCTCATGTGGTGTTTTACTTGAAACTTTATTTAAAATATAACAAGCCGATTCGAGTGCGTATCTCCAAAAAAAAATTGACAGACTTGCAAAGCCCATCATGGATCGAACCATGCCTAACAGAGTTCGATTCCTCTTTTTCAATACATCATTATGCTATGGTGTTCCAAGAGGGGTCCATTGTGAGAGAATCTCATTCTCTTCTAAGTATGTCAGAAACTCACTGGAGAGGTATTCTCCTCCTCGATCGAACTGAAGAGTTTTAATACTCTTTCCAGTTTATTTCTCTACTTTATTACGAAATTGTTTGAATATTTCAAATGATTCTGACTTATGTGTCATTAAGTAGACGTACCCATACGTCAATAGATCGTTTGTAGATGTAATGAAATAATAATATCCACCTCTAGCACTAGTGTTCATTGGTCCACATACATCAGTATGTATCAGACCTAGAACTTCACTGGCTCGCTCATCTTTTTCAGTAAAAGATAATTTGATCATTTTTTCAAGAAGATAAGACTCACAGGTTGAGAGTGATTCACAATCACTGACTTCGAAAATTTTTTCTTGTATCAACCTGTTTATTCTGTTCTTGTTAACATGACCTAACCTACAATGCCAAAGATAGATATCGGAGACATCACTAATTCTAAGACGTTTATTGGATGTGTACATTACACTAACAGATTGTGACAATATGTAAATACCATTGTTCAGCTGTCCATTCATCACATTAACACCATTCATAATGATATTAAAATTATTCTTTTTATTAAAATTTCATAACCGTACATGGTCAAAAGACCTACAGAAATAATATTCAATAAAAAAGAAGGATAAAAGTGACATTCACTTAGAACAATTACATTAGACTTGAATACAAGCTTAATAGTCTCTAACGCTAGAACTGGAACTGATCTTCTATCCCAACATTAAGGAACCTTTCGCCTTCTTCAAAACTCCTACTGACTTGTAGATCTTGCAACAAATTATAAATATTAAAAGAACTTTTGGTATCTAGTACCCAGATAGTAGAATCACAAATTAAGAAATTATAAGGTGTTTAAGAAATTATAAGGTGTTATCATATAATTACCTTGTCCAGCAATAATTTAGTTTTTTCTTGGTCTATTCGGATCCAGGGAGGCAATGTATTGAGGACAATTCTTTTTCCAGTACTTCTGCTTCTTGCAGTAGAAGCATTCCACCTGACTCTGGTCGGACTTGGATTTTTTGGTCTGACTGGGCTTGGGTGCCCCAGTACTTTGCATCCTTTTCTTATTCTTCTTTCCTTTCTTAAAGGGTCGACGTCCAGAAGAAGACCCTCCCACAATATTCACCGACTCCTTTTGGAGCTGGTGATCTTTCTCAAAGTTTTGCAGCAACCTTAGCAAACCATGGTAGTTAACAGCAGGCTTTGTCATTCGAAAATGAGTAAGAAAAGGGAGGTAAGACTTGGGCAGAGAGTTCAGAATAGCATCTTTTCCCAACTGCTCATGTAGGAAAAAACTGAGTTTGCTTAGGCGCTCAATCATCTCGATCATATACAATACATGATCAGTGACTGATACTTCTTCCCTCATTCGAGCGTGAAGATGGCACAACTAGTCTTATGCCTCTCAATATAGTCGGGTGTGCCAAAAGACTCGTTCAACATTTGCAACATGTCCTGTGATTGAGCATTCTCGAAATGATGGCTAAACTCATCATTCATCACCGCCAACATAATACAACGAATCGTAGTCCGATCATTGAATCACTTCTGATAAGTATCTATGATCGAGCTACGTGCGTTTGGAGCTGGCTCCTCGGATGTCGGATCAGTTAACACATACAAGATCCATTCGTGCTCTAGGATAATTTTGAGCTTTCGATACTGGCTATCGAAATTTGATCCCATCAATTTATCACTATCTAATAGTGATCGGAGTGACAAGGTGGTGGCCATAACTGTAAAAAGAAAACTAGAACCTAATTAGTATATAAATTGATTAAGTCTAAAGATATAGATTTTAGTCTAAAGGTTCTCCCACTATTTTATTCGAATTGATAGCCTCTACCTTCAATTCGAGGAATTTCACTAATTCTTTAGTGGGTACTAGAATCTATATGGACTGCACATGGGCCCGAGTGTTGCTCGGCCAACCCTTATGTATCCATGGGTATGTTCTTAACTAATTGTTTCACTAAACAATTTTTAGTATTCAATTTTACTCCAGACACCTCTTCAACAGGCGTGTGGCGCCTCCACTGAAAGTTTTGGTCAGGTCCAACCATTAACATGCCAGAATTTAGTGTATCTAACAAACAAGTGACCAAGTCCGAGTGTGACTCGACCAACCTGACCATCATCAGAAAGACACAACTAAAACAACATATTATG
The DNA here is from genome assembly GCF_000442705.2 of Elaeis guineensis. Taxonomy (NCBI): domain Eukaryota; kingdom Viridiplantae; phylum Streptophyta; class Magnoliopsida; order Arecales; family Arecaceae; genus Elaeis; species Elaeis guineensis. Next base: position 119,916,327 of record NC_025998.2, on the reverse strand, counting down.
AATGATAATTCCGACAGCCAGATGAGCACCAGGCATGTGGCGCCTTCAATGATCATCTAAATCGTTGGACTCATTATCATCCAACTTAATGGGAGGCTATGATCTAGTTATCACCATAACTCTTTTATTTTTAAGGACCTAATAATTTTAGAGAATTTAATTAGTTGAATTGAGAGATAAGAAAAGACTTGACCAGTTAATCTTAATCCTCCCACTGACTTCATCAAGTCAAATTAAAGAAGATTAGATAGAAGCTGGTCCAACCAACCAGTCATAAATTCTCCCACTGACTTCATCAAGTCATGAAGAGGACTCAAGACAAGTCAAACTAGGGGCACCTAAATCAGTCACACTGATTTCTTAGTTAGCATGGGTCAACTCCAATCATTAAGTGATCTAATCAAAATATGATTCACCATATTGGCCAGGTAAGTGAGATCGATGAAAGGGATATGCCATTAACTCGACGTAGACTCAATCTATGCGAGTAGCTCCTAATTAATGACCACCGATCAAAGCTGCCATACTTACCTTAGACACCAACTGGTTAGTCAATTTCAATTTAATCAACTTATAAACTTGGATTCGATTACGGAACTACAATCAAAGTTCATATTGGTCTAATCAAAGACATGAACTTGATCAACTACATCTATTGAAATTGATCAAAAGAAGAAATTGATCCAATCAGAATTAACTTTTAATTAGATTTGATCAATTACTAATATGGTCCATTATCAATGATTTCTAACCCTAGGTCTAACCCAGTTAAATAGACTTGACTCAAGCTAACCCATTAACCCATGAGTTATGAAATTAATGCCTTAGATCTTTGATTCTCAAATCTAGATCACTTAATTCTCAATTAAGTTTTGGACTGATATGGGTTCGGGTTTGATATTTGAAAATAGTTTTTAATTTTATAAAATATTTTTACAATCAATCATCTAATGATCAAGACTCTAATTTCAGATCTAATATATATTATTTCAGATCTAAAATAAAATTTTAAAATTTTTTTTATTGTTCATCATTATGAAAAAGACCGCGCAGCACCCCTACACGTCATAGGAGATCCCATCGAATGGGTAAATAAGATAGTGAATCCTAATTTCTCCTATGACCGAACGGCTATGAGGGTCTATCCAATCATATTACTATACTACTCAGATTCAAAATTAACTATTTAGATCTAATCTAAATAATTAAAATCAGATTATATGCAAAAAAAATTTGTCATAAAAAATCTTACTCTGATACCATCTGAAGAAAAAATAAATAGTTCAAAGCATGTATTTTTAAAATTTTACATCAGAATAATAAAAAATTAAATATTTTAATCTTCTAAATGTGCCTTAGATCAGATCTAAACCACCATTAAGGATCTATGACATAAAAAATTTATATATAAAATCTGATATAAAATAGAAAACTGCATCGATCACATCGATGTCCTAAATCTGATCTAACTTTTAGATTATGTCGGTAGAGTTCAGAACTCATCACTTTTTCATGGATCGATGATCTCCATTGCTGGTAAGTATAGTATAAAATTCTCGCTGATGCCGAGCAGCCGCATAGGTCGTCCGACCTCTATAAATCATCCACTTGAAGCTCTGATCAGATCTTCTTTCGCGAGAGTGCTAGCTCACGTCGAAGGCTCTGGATGGCTGATCCAAGCTCCTTTCTTTGAATCTCCCAGACTCCTCCAGATCAAAAGATGAAGCTTTATGAGGAGGTGGTGGTGTGAAAGATTAGACAAGACTCACTCTTGTATTTTTCTTCTCACAAAACCTAGAGATGAAACCCTAGAACCCACAGCTCACGTCCAAGAGGAAGAACACTTCCTCTGTTTCTCACGCATGGAAGCCTAACCCACTCTCAACTTTTTACGTCTCCTCTCTCAGGTTTCTCACACCAAAAATCACTTTGAATCTCTCACAAAACTGATCCCCTTTTAAGGTTGGCGTTCCATGGAAGATAAGGATAAGAATAAGATAGTTTCGGTTCAAATTCAAGTATTGGTTGATCCTTATCACCAATTCAAATCAAATTTGAATTAAATTTTTTGAACCAAACTTTATTCTTATCTTATAAACTCAGAGAGGGATCGACCAACATCAGAATAGTGCAAAAAATCTTATGCAAAAATACTTTATGCATGGAGAAATGTGGTGGAGTGAAGAGGAGAGTCCAACTCAATTTGGACTCTAGGTTTTCATTCAAATTCAAACCAATTTGAATTCAGATTTAAACCAACCAATTTCTAATTCAAAAGGACTCAGATGAGGATGTGGAAAAGATTTCTGAGCACAAGAAAAAATCACATAAAATATTTCTCATGTGAAGGATAAGAGAGTGCAGACAAAGGAGGTGCAAGAGATTCGAATTTGAATTATTTTTCTCATCCAATTAGATTCTTAACCCAACCAAATTAGATTAAACCCAATTGGACCATCAAATCTAATCTAATTAGATAGCAAATAACTTTGATCAAATTCTAATTAAATCAAAAATTAATCGAGCTCAAGTCCTAATCATATCAGGAATCGAACATCCTTAGCGATTAGGTCATCTCATAACCTAATCAGATCAAACCAAATTGAATCCAATTCAATTAGATTCGATTCAAACCTCAATGTTCAATCAAATTAAATTAATTAGCAATCTAACTACTAATTAATCCTCCTATAATTCATCAACAATTAACGAATTGATTTATTGCAATTTTTGCACAGAGTTAATCATCAATCGAATTGACTGTTTTATCCTGGAACGATTCTTAATTGTTGATCGACCATATGATCAGTCAGAAACTTCTTTTGAGTGTGACCTCATAGGTTCGAACCTAAACCGGTAATATGGAAACAATCTTTCTATACCAATCAAAGTGACTATCTAGTAATGATACCCGACGTTCGGATAGGTCGAAAGATTGCAAAGCATCATTCAAAAACCTATTAGCATATGGTTACCGTATAATTTATCTCTTTGATCTAAATGCTCAAGGTGACCTAGAATTTAACTGTCAATCCTAATATGATCATCCACATTATATTTCAATTTTCAAAATCCATCACATGGATTACCCTGGCCAAGGTTTTACTGAATTAAAACACACTGATACATTAACTCCTACTTATTCGGAAGGATCAATTCCATCTTGACTCACACACCGACTTTGCAAGTACTTGACTATGTTCAGAAACCTTTCATCACTGAATTAAAAATTCAGATAGTCCGGCAAAGCATAGTGAGTTGCTTGCAAGTCACCGTGATGATCTCAGGTCGGAGAGACACTTATACCCATATCCTTTGCGAACTACTCTTGACAGCAGAATGCTTAGTAATTGGTCACGTTCAGTGAGATGTATTCCTACATCTCACTTACATGCCATGCCAGTATCTCCACACTCCTTGGTTAAGAAGATAACCAATGTATATGGCACACAACGACTTATACTTGATATAGCTATCATCCTGATAATAGTATATCATTTGGTCATAAACTTAAGGTTTAAGAACTAAACAATATATCCTCCTAATCAAATCAAATAGTCCTAAGGACTTCATCACATAACAGAAGTTCAAAATGAGATGTACACAGTGATGAGAAAACCAAATAATATTTATTAATTCAACAATTCATATACAATTATAATGATAAGCACAACCGTCAACAGACTAACGATTGACTTTGGGACATAATTCTCAACGGCTGTTCGCATCATATCTGGCTCCGACGCCACCAACACCCCTCCCCTCCCCTGCCCTCCGCGGCCCCACTCCATTACCGTCCCCTCCTGTTCCCTCCCCCAATCTCGTTGAACCCGAGCCCCCGCGGTTCCGTGCGAGCACCGACGACTGCCCCTCCCCTCACCTAGCTCTGACGCCACCAACCCTCGTCCCCTCCCCTCTTCCGACTCCAGCACCGCCAACGCCCCTCACATCCCCTCCCTGGCCTCGATCGCGAGCGATCACCGATGCTCGCACGGACACCGGCTTGGAGCAGTTGAATAGGGAAGCTTGGACGGTGGCTAAGATTCATCGGTGCTCGCATGAAGCCGTGAGGGCTCGGATGGCGACATTTCATAAAGGGCTTCCTTAAATTGATGGAGGTTTTCAATACTTTTCTGTCTAAGTGGCATAACCAAACTTATTTGAGGAGCTGAGTTAACAACATCCCAACGCTCCTCCACAGAGTATTGGTTTATATATATATATATATATATATATATATATATATATATATATATATATATATATATATATATAAATATAAAGTTAAGAATATATTAGAAATTAAATAAAAAGATTATTTTTTCACTTGATGAAAAAATAACTTATCCACCTAGGTAGGTAAGACTTTCTTCCCTTTTTATTGATAAACATTGTCCATAGAAAAATAATTTATCCACCTAGAAAAACCTGAGAATATGAATAAGTTAGTTAATAAAAAAATTAACCAATTTTTCTATAATATTTATCCTTCCTATAATATTTATCCATAAAGAAATGAATCCTTGATGAATTGTTTACCCATCAAAGTAGAAGCGCAACTGTATTTTTATTTCTTCCTAAATTATCTGTCCTTCTATTCCCACAAAGCTTCACCTACACGTATCTACCATGGCCACCATGTTCATATCCCCCTGCCGTCCCCATCTATTTTTCTTTCCTCCAAAACTGCATGCCCTCTAGACCCCATTTTCTCCTTCCCCCATATTTGGATGAACTTAAGATCAGACATCAGTGTATGGATTTGCCTTAACAAAACTGTCAATACTTACATTACTTACATAGCTTAATGGAATAGTACTTACATACTTCATCATCTACCTTAGATCTCCACCGTAACAGAAACATAGCCAAGCCTTGTCCTCAGAATGCAAGAGCATGCTTTATAGATTCTACTTCTCTCTTGTAGGCAAAGCCTCAAAATGACCACTGTCTTGAAATCTCCATGTGCTGCTTCCATCTGAAATTTCATTTTCATCTACTCTATTCTCATCTTTGAAGCTGAATTATAACAAAGAATCGCGCTCGCCATTTTGTATTTGCATATCGTTCCATGAGGAAAAGCATAATATTCTAGTCCAATTTTCTCCATTACAATTGCTTCTCATGCAAAACCAAACATAATGCCCTCCAAGGGAGGGTGAGTCCAAGCATGATAATACTTGGCAACAAGCTAAGTTACTTTAAAGGAATAGCCCATGCAACTTTCTAATCATATACTGCTAAATTATAAACAGACAAATCCTGAGGTTTGCTAGAGAATGACTACTAGAGTAAAATAGTGATCAGTTGGCTTCATGAGATAAATGAAGTTACAGAAGATGTATGAAATTACAGACTCATAGTACAAATACAAATTTAAACTTCAACACAAACTTTTTCCACAAAGGCTTGTTCCTGTGATAAAACCCAGAGAGAATGCCTTCCCCATCCTTCCATACACAACTGCAACATTAGAGCAGAAGAGACACAATTATCGTGGTCAGCAACTTTTTAAATTATAAAAATACACATAATAAAGATGAATCTTGGAAGAGTTTCCCCTGCCAATTTTGGACCAGCTTGCACCCTTTCTTTGAAATCATTGAGAAAAGGATAACTGAACCAAAGATTTAGGCTCGCACTCGCAATAATAAAAATGAAACAAATAAAAACACTATCATTATTAAAAGCCTTTCTCCATCAAATCCGCCGAAGGTTATAGAGCTGAATTCTATATAGTCCTGAAGGTTCTGTGAAAGAAGGGAGAAGAATTTATAAACAAAGCAAATCATTGACATCCCAACCCATGCAGAATTGTATATCAGAAAACCAAAACCAAAAAGATTGAATTGCTTGTGAAAAAAATAAAACAAACCCTAAAATCTCTTAATCTGAAAGAACAATGAGAGGAAAAATAATCAAATGCCTGAAAAATTACAAAACAATAGTTATACAGTGCTCAAATAGAAATTATCCAAAACTATTAGAAATTTTCAAGTATAAAAAACTGCAGAAACAGAAAAGAAACAGCAAGCAGAATCACCATTTAATATCAGATATCGAAGGAAAAGATTCATCACCACCAAGTATGAGGCCAACAAAAATTTAATCTTTGACGCCTAAACAATAATATTCATTATCTAATACAAACTGATCTCTAGAACTTTTCATCCAAAAGAACTTTTAAAAAAAAAAAAAATGAACAGAAGTTACAAAAAAAAAAGGATTCAGAAGAAGGAAGACAAAAAAAAAAAAAAAAAAAAAAAAAGAAAAAAGAAAAAAGCCATTTTTGAAATTCAGCCTATAGAGAAGCAGAACCAAACCTCAGAAAACAATTATTTTTTAAAAAGAAACATCTTTGATGATACTTACGAGAGGAAAGATAATAAAAATCCGATCTTTGACAAAGAAACCTCAAAATAAAAGCAAAACCAGTAGATAATTGGCAAAAATGGCTACCAAAACTGGAAGCTCAGTATCTGACCTCCATTCCGAAGGCTGCTGCCTCAGACGACGGTGACATCGGCATCGTCGACGACGAGATCTCCATTGATGAGCTCCCTGTAGGCAGCCACCGGCCAGATGAAGCCCCTCCAGATGAGGCGATTGGCAAGGGGAACGTCGATGATGATCTCCTTCTGCGTGGGCTTCTTCTCGTCCCTAATGGCAATCAAGTAGCTCCGGCCGACCCACCCGATCCATCCAGCGATGTAGAGGAAGAGGAGGCCCGGGGTGATGAACTCGCCCCAGTGGCGCTGGTCGCCGCTGACGATGAGGTGGGGGAGGCCGTCGGAGCCGCAGAGGAGGCCGAACTTGCCGTAGTTTTCAAACCGGCGCTTGGTCTTCTCCATGGTGGCCTTAATGGCGAGGGCTGGGGCGGAGTCCGGCGCGTACTTCTTGAGGGACGCCTCCAGCTTCTTCAGCGATTGCTTCTCCCGCTTCGCGAAGGCCTTGGACTCCTTGCACGGGGTCAGCCCGGCGATGTCGGCGGCGGCCGGCGGCGGCGCGGCAGCGGAGGAGAGGAGGATCGAGGACAGAGCCACGGCGGCGGAGAAGGTCTTGAGAGACGAGGAAACGTCTTGGTTTTCTTGAGTTTGAGAGGAAGCGCAGGAGATGGAGAGCCGGGGTTTGGGGTGGAGACGGGCGAGTCGGGGTTTGGAGGAGAACGAGTTGGAGAGGGTGGTGGAATGGATGGAGGTGAGACTGGCCATTTTGCTCCTCTCTCTCTCTCTCTCTCTCTCTCTCTCTCTCTGTGTGTTCTTGTTTTCGATTTGTTAAAGAAGACGGGAAGAAAAGGAGGGGAGATAAGATGGAGATAAAAAGGATTTGGGTGGGCAGGGGAGGGGAGGGATAAGGTGGAACGAGGGAAGGTGTGAGGTGGCGGGTGGTGATTGGCTGAGGGCGTATGTTGTGGGTGTGTACCTGGGATTTTCCTTCAATCTCATGGCTGTGGTGAATGGTGAGCCCACAGAGACCATGTTATCTTTATTTGATTGATTATAAGTTGCTTAAACCAATAAACTTTGTTGTATATTATGTATACAATATTTTATGAAAGATTCAGTTTAGCTGGTCCAGTCCTGCTGCATCATCTTCAGATGGTGGCCTTGATGTAGGGATGGCAATCAAGTGTGGTTAGACTACATACAGATGGCCTTGATGGAGAGATGCAGGATTGGTTAAAAAATCTGCTGATTCCAACTGATTGTTTTATTAAACAGATCAAAAATATAAATATAAATCTGATTATTTTATTAAAAAGATAAATTAATCTAATCTATGATAGATTAAATCAAATTAAACTGGTTAAATAAGTTAAGCATCGCCCCTACCTTGATGGCTGTAGAGATGATGTACTTATATGGAAATAATATTTAATAGGCTAATGTAATAAAAAAAAAATGAACAAAAATGATATGGTGAATCGTAGAAGGGCAAAAAGGGGAATGAAAACACCAGATCTGTTCAACGGGGCAGATGGATTCATTCATACATTGAATCAGAACTTCTAAAGGAAACTGCAGAATCTAAAGATATATACATCACAGAGACAATGAAACCTCAATGTAAAATCTAGATGACTGAAAACAAGAGTGAAAAATGTGGGTTGTTTCATATAAAGTTCCAGAACATATCACCAAATCAATGTAAATAAGTGATCGTAAATGCCCTGTTATGTTGACAATTGTTTACTCTTTAGCATATTTGAGCCATCATGTCAAATTCATTGTTTGAATTGAAGGCGCTTTTCTCATCTCAGAAATTTTTCATATCATTAGGGATATCACTAAATGGCCCACTCTTTAGCTAGATTTGCTTGCAACCAAAAATGTTCAACATCATGAGATTATTCCCCTGGACTATCTGCAATTTTATTGTATCATCATCTTTTAACAACAGAGGACAAGGGAGTTTTATACAGGTTGGTTTTTGAACAAGACTGCAAACTAAAGGTAATAGACCTAAATATTTTAGAGCTAGAAGGATATTGCTTTTATTTTTGTTAAAAGAAAACCCTGTTAATGGAATAGACTCACAAAAATTACAAAACAAGAGGGAACATACGTAAGACCACTGAATTTGAGAAAACCTTAGAAAAGAAGCGGAAGGATGGGAATCATAAGCACAGAAGAGGAAAAAAAATATCAGCTCCAAAGTAATGGAGCAAGACTTGTTTATGTTTGATCATAGGTCAAAATAAATTTGTTTAGCAGACAGGCAAGCAGCAGAACCAGCGGTAAATGTTTCGGGAATAAAAAACAAATAGACAAGCCTGCTCCAGGAACTGAAGCCCATACCAACAGACTGATTAGAGACATTTCCAATTTTTCATACCCTCAAGACTGCCTGTGCCATCTCTTAGTAGTTAAATAATCATCAGAATGCTTGGTCATCCTCAAAGAATCTACCAATAGCATATAGACAACTCTCACAATTTCAGAGTAGCTAGAAAGCCACCATATATTTTCATTGAGAAGCTAGCAATGGAGTTCACGGCTACAATATTTTCCTTGAAAAAATCCAACAACAAGACCATTCAACAAGACAGAAACTGGATGAAATTTGCTCTAGTAAACCATGTCATGCCCACAACTTTCGAAGGTTTTGGTATTAACAGCCAAAATTGCATCAAGCAGCACCTTTTTCCTCGAACTTCTTGACAACTCTGTAGGGTAAATGGAAATGAACTCAATAGGCAACCTTTGTGGAGGACAATCGAATTCTGGTAGCTGTCAACACACACCAAATGCTAATAAGTGTTAACTTCTCATATATGGCCTATGAGTTTTGAATAATGGCAATTAGAATTTGCACGGAATAGCAAAGCCTTGTCCATTTGAAATAAAACTTAATAATTATGTGAAAAGGCAGCAGGATCTAAAATGACTTCACAAGTTGATCAACAAATGAGTAAAGACATTCCTCAAAAACCAAAAAAAAAAGGGGGAGTAAATACAGGAAGCATAAAATAACTTTTAATCATTCCCATTGGAATTTGTCTCAAGGACATAACATTTAGCATATGATTTTGTGTGCTCACGCATCTCTCAGAGAGAGACACAACCAGCGAGAGAGAGAGAGAGAGAGAGAGAGAGAGAGCACCAGTTTGATGTCACCACAGTATGTCTCCTGAGAGAAACTCTAACGCAGGCTACGATTAAGCAAGCTTTGAAAAGATAAATATAGATCCTTGTTATCTGTACCAAATATCTCTTCTGCTTTTTTTAGAGTTTCCTGCAAATCAGTAGAAGGAATGTGCCAAATTATCTTACCACTGACTTGACAGATAAGGATATTTGTCACATAAGGAGTCAATCTGCAAGTGGCAAAGTATGCAACTACTTACTTCCCGCGACTGTTTGTGAGCATTGAGCTCCTTGATGTTAGCTAAAAATGCACCAAACTGCTCATATGAGAGTCGGCTCCTGAAATGCACAAGAATTGGATCAGCCTTATAACAAACTGGCATTAGTTAATCCACTATAGCATGTCCAAAAGCATGTACTGACCTAGCTTGACGGAAGAACTCCTTTCCATCAATACGGGGAGTGCGTCCTGAAAATTTGAACCACACATTAAGTAATTTATCAGAAGCTTGGTAGTATAAAGCATGAATCACCATACATATAATAGCAAAATGGGACAGTAAAACGAGTTGACTGTTTCTGGTGAAACTCAGAATAGCTTCAAAGGATGGTCATTGACTTGGATGAAAGCCCTTGAATTTATCTGAAGACAAACTAGACAAAAAACATATGGTATTATCTATATATATTTGGCATACATTGCCATCATCCATTGTTCCAAATTATGCATTTAGCTACTAATTTGTGAATTTTATTTAGAAATATTGCTATTACCTTTTAATAATATTAACTACCTATCTAGAGTATACAAGAATACCATAATACTTACATTAATTTTAAAATATCTTATGATTTACTAATAATTATTAAATTTTCCAGATTTTCATGTTTCAAAACTGTTCTCCCCTTATCTTCCAACTTTAGAGTGTGTAATTCTAGCATTGACCCATTTCTGTCCAAGATCATCCAAAACACAATAATTTATGGTCCTAGGCAACCAAAAGAAATTCTAAACTATGAATTTGGCTGGTAATCATAAACCTGGCATAGAGCGCCCGCGAGGAGGAGAGCTAGCTGCTGAGGACTGTTGGCTTGATGGATACCATGGTGACATTGCAATGTGCCCTTCAAAGCGAGATTTTGTCGGTGAAGTGGCACCAGACGTCAATTTTGGCGATCCTGCAGTAGAATGTGCTCTAGGGGACCCACTAGTTGACGTTATTTTTGGTGTAGCATTTGGAGTTAGACGTGGGTGATATGTGGAGTGATGAATTTCGATCCAGCTGGTTTCGTTGCTGTAACAAGATAGCTCAATTTCATCAACATGTCATTCTGACCATGATCATAAAATATAAGGTTATAGATGTACCATCTTGAATCATATTTCCCATTTCTGCGGATACACTGACTAAATTTGATGCAGAGCGGCTACGGGTCCCTTCATCTTTTGCATAAGTAGGAAAGCAGCCATGCATGCAAACAACAATAAGAAAAGATTTCTTCTTTTTTTTTTTGTGTGTGAAATAAGAAAGATTTCAATATGGCAAAACAAACACGTAAACAAAGGGTTCGTAAGCCAAAACAAAAAAACCTTTCCAAGAAGATGCTTTGGCAATTGACTGATCATAGGTCCTTATGTCAACAGTTTCTTGTGGCTGCTAAGGACAGCAAAAGTAGATCAATAGTAAAAGAAAAAGAAAATCAGATCATCATAATTCATTGCGCTATTAGAGTTTCAATGACAATGGGGAGAATTGTATCACAGAAAGCTTCTAAAGATGCATCAGGAGTCGTAATTGCAAATAATTGGATGTACTTACAGATGAATTATCATCATTCAGGGACTGCATCAAATGCCTCTTGAATGTTTCCAACTGCCAAAGTAAACAGTGTCTTAAATTTTCTAATGAAGAAATTGGTATAGAACATGACAATTCCAGATAGAAATGGCTAGCATGTAATGAAGCATACGCTGTCATAAAATAAGTTGCAACAAAATTAATATATAATTTGCCTCAAGTTGTTTAGCATACCCCATATAGTGACATAATTTTTACGCTATAACAATAGGCTTGCCAGAAACTTAGGCTACATTTTTGAATAAGACTAGCAAAGATAAAAGAAAGAACACTTACTGGACATGTTACCAATAACAGGCCATTAGTCCAATGCTCTGACATGTCAATCAATTAAGAACCTATTGCATCAGTGACAGCACATCTCTGTTCAAGAATGACTGCTTGCATCATGTAAGCAATACTCTGCCAGTTGTGATGCAGATGATTTTGGTGCAACTTGCAGCCAACTTCATTTTTAACAGTTGCCCCACATACTCTCCACAGACCATTTCATTAACCCTGAGTATACATAGCTAATCATTTTCATACAAAAAGCTATTCTGTATCTATTCTTTTTTAGACCCTGAAGATCTTATGTCGAGGAGCTTTGACTTTACAATTGAAAAGTTAATTGAACTAACTAAAGAATGTTCTTGTATTCTATATTTCTATTCAAAGATCAAATTATTATCTCAGAAAGGATTCTCTGCAAAAACTACTAAGAGCCACTCAAAAGAAATTCATTGGTTCCCAATTATGGTAAACAACATAACACAAACTTTTCTAAAAGAAACAAAGTTAACTACGAGGAAGGTCAACTATGATTACCAAGCACTACTGCAAGCAGCTGCACTATTTATGTTCATTACATATGCATTAAAAGAACACATCTTAAAATTGCATCTTTCTAACCTGATGAATGAAGCTTCTATTGAAGATGTTTTTTTTGTCTTTTGTCACCATGTGCAAGTGTTCTGTGTTAAACCTAATGAAAATTTTATAGATGGTGTATATCATCGAGCTGTGAACCTGAATCCTTTTAATAATATCTAAGAATTTACTAGCCATGTTCAATTAGGTGGCATTTGATGACCCAAATAGAATCACCACAGTGATCTAACAATGATCCAAATCCTAAGGTGACCTGATCCCTAATGATCAAAGATCACCGCATTTAATAGACCATGGTCCAATGATTAAAGATCCCCAAATATCCGCAAATAATCTGTTTGGTATTCCATGGAAATCCAAAATCAATGGCCATATAATATCAAAACTTCCCGCCATACATTCCATAAAAATAAATAAAATATATATAAGTCCTATAAGAATATATTTATTAGTCATACAATTATTAATCATATAAAAATATATTAATTGTTATTATGAAATTAATATTTTATTTATACTTATAATATATTTATTCATACTAATATTTATTTTGATTAGAAAAATAAGGCAAATAAAATTATATATTAAATAATTCATTATATAAATATAAAGTAAAATAAGATATATCTACTCTAATGTAAAATTATCATTCAATCATAATATGACAATAATATAATTAATAATATTATATAATTTATATATATTATAAATATAATACATAATATCAATATATATAATATCAGATATTAATATTGATATATTATATTAACAGTATTTTGATATATCAGTTTTTCTACTAGACTGAGAATTTTTATCCTCAAATTTCAGCCCAAGATCACACTACCGAGTGATCTTGGATTCCTGACCTCAAGGACGTATGTCCCATCACCGAGTTTGTGGTGATTTGAGGAATGAGGATAATTGGGATCACTACCATGTAAGATCACTATGTGCAACTAAACACGGTGATCTTATCACCTCCACCACATCACCCTTGATATTGGGTTGATCATCCCATATCAAACGCCTCCTTAGGTTCTTCTCCTTCAAGACTCTACATAAGTGTTGAGAACTGTAACCTTATGTAAAAAGACTTCGCATCCGAAACAAGCATCAATGTCTAACATAGACAAAGAAATCCTCTCTTTTTTGAGAAATCTTGCAGCCGATGACCTAATTTGCCAATACCAACGAAAAATGCACACCAATGAACTCACGTCAAGCCCACGATAACAAGAAAATATCAAAACTGGCTTTGGTCAACCAAAAGGAACTTTCTATTGAAGGAAACATAAAGTATATCTCAAAACATAAATAAACTAAAAGTACAATTTTTTAATGTCATAAATAATAGAAATTAAAGACAAAAGGTGAATATAAGAGACATCCAACAAGTCATGTTCCTAACTAAAGCACAAAGCATCATATTCTTGGATAATTCCAATATCTCTCATTTTTAAATTTTCCACAAAAGAAAATCCATTTTAGTTTGCAAAATTTTATGCTTTATTATAAAGACACAAGCTACATTTGTAAAAGTTGAGGCAATGAAAATATACGCTTGTTTAAAAATTCTTTTAAGACAATAGTTGTTCATGATTATCAAGGTGATTGCAGCAAACCAACAAAATATATTAGTTGTGGCTAGCTCAAAATCTCCATATGCATCGAATCCAACTAGAAGTAAAATGTAGAGGGTTCTACAAAATCAAAGCCACTCAAAGAAATGATCTTGGTCATGGATTTGGACATAGGATTTTAGTACAGAAATTGTCATGGTACAATCTCTCTTAATTATCAGAAAAAATTTTGGATAATTCATGAATTTTTCATTGACCATATGGTTCTTAAGCAATCCTCTCAAGTAATCAACTATACACACTAAATTACAATCATTCAACAATTCACAAGTGACTTAATCATGGTAAACAAAAAAGCTATTGAAGAAACACTCACAGATTACGGATCAGTGGCATTGTCACTTCTTGTTGCCGTTGTAAGTGGTTAATTGTTCTTACATCTGCATGCTTGTTTAACATGAGTAGATATATAAAGCATTTTATAAGTTTCATTCACTTTTTTTTAATCGATTTTTAACTGTCCACAATCTTTCCAATCATTTGGCAAAATCTGTACATGATTTCAGAATTCTAGTTATTTCCCCTTCAGAAAATTGTTCCTAGACCCTCTGTTACTAGTATCACAAGAACCCTAGAAAAATTAAAGCATTGTTTTTGTTCTGAAACCTGTCAAGATTCTTCATAGTATTGTTCTTGAAAGATTCACCAAATGGGCACATTTCATACCATACAAGATGATAGCAGATGAACTTATTCTTCAATATGTAGGTTGTCACTATGGAGTAATCGAAGGCTGCTATTTCCAATAAAGATGAAGAAGAGATTGCAAGCTATTTACTTATCTTTGCAGAAGTAAACGAGAACTAAGCTTGTCTTTGCTAGTGCCTCGCCACTGATACGGTGCACAGTGACATGGTGAATGGGAGTTAAGTGAAAAGATGCAATCCTTTACCGAAGATCATCTTAGACTATCGCATCAATTTAACCAAATCTTTAGTTTGAAGCAAAAGAATATGACTTCAACATGAACAATCCAGTGCTGAAGTCCTAGTCAAAAATAAATCGACTAAAATGGTGGAAGAAAAGTCTCAAATTAAGATTATTTACCCTACATTATTACAATGGCTTTAGGATTTGCCTTTCTGCCACATAAACAACATTTTGTCCCCTTTCATGGCCCAAAACAGGCAGGTACAAGCTTCTCAAGCATTTATTAGGCTCATTTTTCCCTCTTCAATTCATGCAGGTATAGCTGATTCATGCTCACCTCCTTCCCCTCTCACGACCAAAAATCTGTATCCATTGTATCCATCATCACGGATCCTGAATGAAAATATGGATAAATCTAGTGCAACTATAATATATAAATCTAGTGATCAAATTCAGACTCCCCACACAATTCACATTAGTGTCTCTTCAATAAAAAGATAGGATTTGCTATTACATATGCTCCTGATTCCAGCAGCAATAGGCCAATTCCTTCGATGGATCAGGGCATCAGATATTCAAAACTAAATTATGTATATAAGGTAAAACCTTTAGCAGCACTCCAATCAAACATCAAGAACTACTAAATTGCATGTGTTGACTATTAAATTAACCTAAATAGAAAAGGTTAAATTAAAGAAAATGGAGGAAAGAAGAGCGGATCGCACCTTTGCTAAATCCCGGGCTAACTTCTTCGATGTCTGAGCCAGCAAATCGCGCTCCTTTGACAGCTTAATCTAATCAAAAAAATCAAAAAGAATCTTTTTATTCTTCATGCCTAACTAACAAAGTAACAAGCAACAAATTACTATCACATGCAGCAAAAGAGGCTTCAAGGTCTCACATTATCCTCAAGGGAAACTCTCAGCCTGGCATCGGCCTCTTGGAACATCCGGTCGAGCTGCGAGAGCTTGTCCTGGAGCTCCGCGATCGCACGATCCTTCTCCGCCACCTTCTGCCGCAGATTCCCGTTCTCCAATTCCAGCTTCGACACCCGGGACGCGATCGCCATGGAGGTGATCTTCCTCGCCAGGTCCAGCTGCTCGTAAGGATCCGTCGGGATCACCGCCAGGATCTCGTCCGGCAGATGGAAGTCCGTCCCGCTGCCGCTCTGCGTCATCTCCACCGTAAAACCCTAACCCTAGCTCCGGATCAAAAAATATCAGAACCCCAACGAAGGCTTAATGGGGGTTTTGATTGGAATCTTTTGGGGATCGATTTCGCTTCCCCCGCTGCCTGGCTCTCGACTCCCTCCCTCGGCCTTGATGATATCGCCGCTTGGCCGTTGCTTAAGATCTGGGGGGAGTGATATATCGATTTTTCTCGTGCGAAGATTGCTGTTTCGGAGCTGTTGGCGCTCTTGTCCTCCCTCGGATAGTGGGTTCGGTGTACTGGTGAGACCATGGAACAGCGAATTCGAATTTTGGCTTTCCCGGGATACGCTGTTCGGAGCAAGTCCGGTTCCGCCCTCAAAATTCAAATTCGCCAAGACGTCGCATCATGCCACCTCACGCTGGAGTAATATTATTATGAGTAAATTATAGCCACCTCCGTCAAATGTTGAGGCAAGTACGTATTTCTTCCTATATTTTAAAAATATATATATTCTACCATTTAATTTTTATTATATACATATCATATAATCTGTTATTAATATTTTTTAAATAAACTAATGATCTTACCAGCATTTTCACTATCTAACTTATTTGATTCTTAAAATATTTTATATTTTTTTGATAAATTTTATTTTTATATTTAATTAAAAAATTATATATATATATATATACATATATATATATATATATATATATGTATATATATATATATATACATATATATATATATTATGTATATATTCGAAACATTGAATAGGATTATATAAATAATCCAAATCTTAAGAATGGTCAGAATAATTATTTTATTATTTATTATTAAGCCTTAAGGCTGTTGTTGCGGAACAATAGTCCATTGCACAATGCGAATGGATTAATTTACTCTTGATCATTATTTTTAAATTTTAAATAAAATTATTTTATCAAATAGAGGTAAAACAGTTTGTTCTAGGTTAATTTGTTAAGAAAATATTGCTCACTTTTCAAAATATTATTTCAATCTTAAAAAATTAAAATTAAATTATACTATTTTCATGGACTAAAAGAGAACGAGTAGGAAACTTCTTATATCATTTAAGCATCTTTTTTTCAACCCCACCCAAAACTGATGAGACTTTGAGATTTATGCATTAATATTTGTGCACATAGTCCACAATAGTACATTATTAGCATATAAGCTGTACGATTCAAAGATATAATTATTATTTTTGAATTGTTCTTTAGCAGTATAATAAATTAATTCAAAAATGCCGTATAAACTAGTCTAGACCGTGATGGAGCCATTACAATATTCTGATAGACATTACATGAAACCATATAGTAAATTGATATGCATAAGCTAGGGTGTAGGTTATGCCAAAGTTTAGATATCTCGATTGGCTTAAATTTGAGTCAAAATCATATTATAAACATATAATCATTATATATGATATCAAATAACTTTTTATAATAGATTAAAAATATATATATTTGTTATATATTTTTTATTATATATAATTATTATATTATATCAAATAAATTATGAATGTTAGATACATTTATTTGAAATATTTTGTAATGGTTGTCATGTTTGTATAACAAACAAAAATCACCATTCTATAATCCATAATTATTTTTTTATATTTTTAGCATCATCCCTCATGCCCTGACCTATTGATTTAATTAATATATAATATTTTTTTGGTACGTAATCAATATATGGTTTTTACTTTACTAACGATGATGCAAATGTAAGAACAATTTAAATCATGTTTCTTTTTAGAACTCTAAAAATATAAAATAATTTTATGAAACTAATCTAGCAAAAAAAATTGTTTTGAAAATATATCCTACATCAAGTGTATTATATATTATAAATTGGTAAAAAGGAAAATAGCCACACATAAATCTCCAAGGGCCCATTTGGATGATTGGTCTCACTATTTAGGATAAGGCTCGATTCAAATAAAATTAAATTAAGGAGGGAAGCAACCATGAGAAAGAAGAATGAACTAATAATTATAAAGACTAAGGACCAAGATAATCCAATGCTCTCTATTAGGACAATTCAACCGACCCCCGACTCCGACTCTATATCGACTGAATGAACATATTATGCCAACTCACAATCGATTGACCGACCGACAGTCGGCTATTATCAACCAACAACAGACAACTCGGTTAACCTTCGATCGAAAACCATCCGCATATCAGAATTACCGATCGATACTCATTCGGATCTCCAGGACTATCGACTTACCACTATTACCGACATATAGTCGGCCTATCTTCTCAACACACCTAACTACTACAAATGGTTATCGATTACGTGTCACAGTCATTAGTGGGCATAAATAACCTATTAACTCTATGATTATGGTCTGATAATTTAGTACCATAAAAAGCGGGACCACATATTGGATAGTTACATCAGAATCATTTATAAAAAGAAAGTAAATGAACAGCACAGATAAGACAATTCTAGGCTAATATCCTGCCATTTCAATTACTCATTATCTGCTATTCACCAACTCCCCGCTGACTTAAGCATCGGAGGGTCCCTGCCGGACACAATTTTGGTCTGTGAGGACTTTATTTTGCAGGTGCTCTTCACCGGCGATAGGCGACAGAGGATTGGCCGCAATAGATTAGTACGTCAGATAGGGGGAAACTACAATCAACCATATCGAAAATCAGAGCTTAACACTTGACTAGATTGGCGAGGTAGTATTTCCATCAGAAAGATGTTCTTCCCCCATCTCCAGTGGTAGAGCCTAGTTCTTCGTGTCCTATGGTCACCACAAACACACAGATTGCTGCACTCATGCAGCAAATGAAGGGTTTGACGGAGGCAGTCCAAAGTCTCCAGCAGTAGCAAATCCAGTAGCAACAGCAGCCTTCGGTGGAGCAGCCGGTGGCTCAGTCAGTGCCACCTAGGCACAGTCGCCATTCACCACGACGCTCACCCTCTTCATCTCTAGAGCGACGACCGTCTCGACATCCTCATCGAGATGGACAGTCACATTTCGGCACTTCTACCGTACCATCCATCATTCATGGCATTCTCCCTCTCCTTTTCGTGCACACAGATCAGGAAGGAAAAGTGGATCGCGAACTCTTTTTGCTTCTTCCTCTTCAAGCTCTTCAGGGGGTTCTATCCTTGTAGTTTTCCAACAACGACGGCTTGACGACTATGAACGTAAGTTCAAGGGAGATCGGACCATCGACTCGTCCGACTTCAGGTGGAAGATCGAAAGTCCTCCAGCAATTATGACTTCCACACTGTCCAGTCTCTCTCTCAGTGCATCCTGGATGAACCGATTTTTTCTCGATTCAAAATACCACAGATGGAGCCATACGACGGCTCCACCAATCCGATAGACCATCTGAAGAACTATAAGGCTCTTATGATGATCAGGGGACAACGGACGTCCTCTTATGCATCAGCTTCTCGGCAACTATTCAGAAAGCTGCTCGAGCCTGGTATTCTGAGCTCCAATCGAGAAGTATTAACTCCTTTGAGCAGCTCGAGCATTCTTTCATGACCCACTTCAGCACTAGCTGAAGGCTACCACGAACATCAGACAGTCTCTTCTCCATCAAGCAAGGTGAGATAGAGACGCTGAGGAACTTTATGGCTCGTTTTAATGTAGCTACACTTGAGGTCAAGGACCTCAATGAAAATATGGCTATATCGATCATGAAGAGGGATCTGAGAGGATTGAGATTCACCTACTCTCTAGACCAAGACTCTCCCTCAGACCTATGCTGAACTTTTAGAGAGTGTGTATAAGTATATTCGCACGGGATGAAGCTGCTCTGACTAACGTCAGACAGAAGAAAAAAGTCAGAAGAAGAAATAAAAAAAAAATGAAGCTCCAACGGAATCAAGTAGGCCGACTATCAATAAGCGAGCTTCACCTCGACGACGGAGTCTGAAGTCGAATAACTATGGCAGGTATGACTCCTATACTCCTCTTTCTACTCTCCATGCACAGATCCTGATAGAAATTAAAGGAGAAAGTACTTACGACACCCCCCCACCAATGAAATATCGTGGAGGAGTCGAGACAGGAGAAGTACTGTCGATTTCATCATGATCACGGTCACGATATCGAACAGTGTATCCAACTCAGGGATGAAATAGAGGCCTGATTCGACGAGGTTATCTCAAAAAGTTCCGACGAGATCGTCCGACTCAACCTCCCATCGACCAACAACTTCAGCCACAAACTGATGAGACACTCAACAATCGACCAACGACGGGAGTAATCAACATGATCTCCGGGCAATAGAAGAACTGGAGGGCAACTTTCGAAGAAGAGTCGACGAAGAAATGATGACTCGACAATATAATTACCTTTTCAGAAGATGATGTTCAGAGAATACAAACTCTCCATGATGATGCTGCCGTTGTCTCAACAATGATAGTAAATTATGATGTAAAAAGAATTTTAGTAGATAATGAAAGCTCGACGGATGTTTATTTTACTTGACTGTCTCTCAAATGCAACTACCAACTGATCGGCTCAAGAGAGTCTCGACGCTATTAGTCGGCTTCACTGAAGATACAAGTATTGTGGAGAAAAAATTACTCTCTCATTAATCGCAGGAACTGAACCACACAGAGTACTGTTCTCGTGACATTCACGGTTGTCCGAATTTTCTTGACTTATAATGCCATATGCGGATGACCTGGACTTAATGCTCTGAGAGCAGTAGTCTCGACTTATTATCTACTAGTTCAATTTTCGATAAGAAATGGAGTCGGAGAGATGTGTGGAGATCAACAACTT